>NW_024581126.1:4374047-4385853 GCF_017639235.1 Corvus kubaryi | reverse complement strand
TAAGTTTCCTGGCTGGGTGCCGCGTACCTTGTCGTCCACACAAAGCCTGTCCGGGTCTCCTCCGGGAAGTCACATCCTCTCCCGGGCGCCCAGTCCCACCGACCGCCTCCCGCTGCCTCGACAACACAGGCGGCGTCTCAAGTGTCTCATCAAAGCTTTATGAGGGGCGGGAGGGCAGCGGAGCCGGATCCCCCACTCCCGCCGCCCAACCGGAGCCTCCTGGCCCAGCTCCACGCCTTCTCCTCGCCGAGCGGCTTCGCCCCCGGCCAGCGGCTGCAGCGGCCGTAGGCACCGCGCTGCCCCGCTTAGAGCCTCCGCACCGCCTCCCGGCCCCGCCACCGCCCCCGCCCCGCCCGCCCGGCCCCGCTCCGCTCCGCTCCGCTCCCCTGGCGCTTCCCGAGCGGGGAGCCGGGCGGGGGGGTGTCGGTCCGCCCGCGGCGGGATATTGGTTTACTCCGCCGGGTATTAAGCAAGCCCGATCCATTTAAATATCGCTCCCGCGCTGACCTCTCCGTAGTTCGCCTATTAAGAATGCAATCAAGATAATAACAGGCATTGCTTATTAATGAGCGTCCCAGGTAACGTTACACCGGTGACTTTCTGCAGGCGCCCAGCGGGAGCTCAGTCCCAGCGGTCCCGAGGCGGTTCTGCCCAGCCCGGGAGCGGGACGGGACCGAGACCGAGACTGAGACTGAGACCGACAGCGGGACCGCCCGTCGCATCAGCGCCCGCCGGCGGAGACAGGGGCAGCCGCGGAACCCGGGGATCTCGGACGAAACGCCCTGCTCGGCTCTGCCCGGCAGCCCGCGGGGTGGATTCTGTACCCCCTGACGAAAATCTGTTTGGCCATCTACTCCTTCTCCGCGTGCAGCAAATACAGTAAATTATTGATAGTGGAAATTGAATGGTGGAGGCAATAATGGTATCCCCTGATTGACTAGCTCCATTTGATCTTGGTAAAGACAGAGAGATGGCACGCTCCCTGGCTGGGCTGGCTGCGGCAAGTGGGAGTGCACGCGTGTGCTGGCGGGGCATAGCACCTTGTGCCACATCCCACGGCAAGAGCCAGCTGTGGGAGAGGCACTGGCTTCACCCCCTTCCTGACCTGTCACCTCTTTCCTTCCCTCCTGCCTCACAGGCAAAATTGGAAGCAGTTGATTTTCTGAAGAAGATAGCACAACTCTTTTATGAATCTGTTAAAACACGTATTTTTCTACACCTCAAAGCCTCACTGCCATCTAATTGCAATTAATGCCAAAGGCCCGCCCATTCACTCCACGCACTTGTGAAAATTTATTTATACTAGGAAAAATGTGTGCAACTCATTGCTGCCCTCAGACAGTCTGATTGCCTGTGTGCTTTTGCTATGAAACACCTGCATTGATCAGTAAAGAAAATAACCCAGGTGTTTGAAATTCGAGTACACCCAAGGCCTTCCATATAAATCAGCTTTTAATATATATTAAAGGAAAGATTCCTGGTGGTTAATAACCTTTGCAGCTTTAAGAACTTTTTTAAAAATCATGCCTAAGTACCACATCACCATCCTTCTGGCACTTGGGGGTTTAGCTTTGCGTGGTTGAACTAAAAATGTCAGCGCGTATGAAGACAGTTCTACCTCTTTTGTCTCAGTGTTTTCCAGTCCAAATCTACCCAATTTACGAGAAAGGAGACATTTTCAAAGTCTTCACTAACAGCCTGGGCCTATTTCTGTATTATTCAAATTCTGCCTTTAGGGATATATCAGCCATTCCTTTTCCCACTCTAATATACCAATATAAGTTTATATCTCTCAGCAATAATGCCAGGTGGATGTTCCAGAGGTATTTCAAACACATGATTGTACCTGGAACTTGCTAAGTGAATGTGTGCATTTTATTTATCAGTTTTAGACTTCACTCCACAATACCATTTAACTTTCCAGATACAACTGTACCTGATTTCACTAAGGCAGCATGTTTTCAGCAGCCTTTTTGTGCAGTCATAAAACAGCACAGTTTCAATATTCTGTGTTTATAAGACGATGCCTGCAAGTATTTGGATGATCTACCAGACAAGTTAAACAGTAGCAGGAGAGGCTACTTTAATCAGCTGTAATATGAGACATTACACACTTGTTATTCCTGGAGGAAAGACTCTTCTGCTAGTACACTAAACATGCAGATGAGCAGAAGCAAGTATCATGCTTTAGAAACACTGCCGGCTTTTTCTCAGGAGTGAAGGAGAAGGGATATACTCTGAAAAAATCTGCTTGCAATCAGAACAAGTTTTTTAATTTTTGAAAGGAAGCATGTTACATACTGCCTGACAAGTCCTCACTCTGTGGGTAAGCACTTCAGCTCAGCTCTGCTAAGAACATAGGAACCATTAATTCTGTGCAACCATGAAATTGCCATTTTTCTCTGCTACAAAAATGCTGCCTTTTGCATCTGTGTAGAGATTTTCCCGGGGAAGAGGTGTGGTCAGAGAGCTGCTGTTTCTTGCTGGTATAATCAGCCCTTTGGGCATTATTACCAGCCAGTGCTTGATTACTGGGAAAATGAAAAAGTAGTATAAATAATTACTTGTTTGGATTTTTAATGCACATGCAAGCTGGGCTCCATATTTTTCAATCAGACCCTGACTTCCAAGAGAATTTTGTATGAATGAATCCCAAAAAATTGGGTCTTCAAGGTATTAGTTTGTGAAGCGACTGATAGTCCTCACATGGATTTTGTGGGAGACATAGGATGCAAAGATCAGGCATCCTGATGTTTTCTTGGTAGACCCAGAAGGAGTTTTCTCTTGTTGTGTCTGAAAAAAGACATCTTCCATCCTGTCTCAGGAGCAGCTACGTTTTCCCCACTTGGATTGTACAGATGTCAGAAGTAAGAGGCACTTGAAAGGAAAATCACACCATGATGGCATGGGGAAGAAAAGGGCAGACAGTCCCTTTTCTGGTGGTTTCAGATAATTCAGTGTATCAAGCCTCTTGGTGTTGTCACAGTGTGCCCACTTTATAGCATTTACCTTGGAACCAAATGTTTTTTCTATACATGACTAACTAAAATTATTTTTTGCATACACAAATCAATCTTCACTCTGTCTTAAACAGCAACAGGGAAAGAGTATGCGTTGTCAATCAACAAAATGTTGATTTATTCCTGCAGTAATATTGCTTGTAGGAGAGTAAGACCATTGCCTCTTGCTCAATTCAATTTAAACTGTAGCATAGGCACTAATGATTCTGTAGATACTATAAAGAAGAAAGCAGAAGCACGCACATCTGGTTTCTGTCTCAGTGGAGGTTATGCATTATAGTGATTGATGTACGAGGTCCAAATTTACTGATAAACTAATTATATGATAAAGTAGTTTGTGGGGCTCCTAAATTCCCCCATTGCAATTGTAAGAGAAGCAATAAAAAAGTCAATATTTGAAAAGAGTAGCATTCTTAAAAGGTCCATAGTTAGACAAAAGGTAATGGGTGATTGAGTCTCCCCTCCCCCAAACTGTGTTTTTACACTCCCCATTTTATTCACGTAGTATCTTGACCTGTTTTTGAATGAGAAAAAGGTCAAGAAGCTACAATTTGGAATGCTTCTCACTTGGCTGTCAGGAATAGAAACTAATTCTGGTTACAAAAAGGACAATGCTATTGATGTACTTGGGTTTTGATGCTAGGGTTTTTTCTGTTAAAAATTTTAATTGGCTGAAGTCAGTTCCTATATCATTACAAGCATTTTATGTTTAATTATGTTTATTCATGTTTCCTACTTACCTATATTTGCTATTTTTTTCACATTAAAGGGATGAAAAATTAATGGAAATAAACTTTTCCAACTCAAGTAATGCTAAAAATTGCAATGGATTATATACACAAGTTATATACACAACCAGGGTTGCAGACATGGCGCATTTGTAAGATGACTGGGCTGTGATGCCGCTCTACAATGGTTCAGTGATTGCAGCACACACAAGAGAGCCCCTCATGCTCCACACTAACATCAGTGGCACTAGAAAAACCTCAGCATCTTTGAGGACCAAAGCCAAATTCTGCTTAACTTTGTAAAATCTTTACATTGTAGGGGCTTTGGCTGAGTGAGATGTTGAGAGAAAGATGGTGGTGATCACTTCCCCAGCTTACCCCTTGCATCCAGGGGTTGGCCAAGCTGTGACCACAGCCTCTCCTAGGCATCCCTGTTGTATGTTAATGCCCTGGGGTTGGTGGTTCTTGGATCTCACAACCTTGAGGTTTACATTGTGTTCAGCCTACAAAGAGTTGCTGATGTTCTGGTCTGCAAGCGCTTGCTGGGTGACTAGAATATACCCTGTGCCTTAAATAGTGCAGTGTAGTTGATCTAAATTTCAAGCATAATTTCACCTTCAGTGAACAACATTTTTTAAGAGGCCTTTCATCCTCATTTTAGCAGGGAAAATATTAAGCAAAACAGCAAAGACGGGAACACAAACGCAAAGATCTTTCATTAGACATGGTTTGTAGGCTGCATGTACACAGGATAAAGCAGGAAAACCTACTCTTTGAACCACAAGCACCAAAACCACAACATTTTTCCTGAAGAAAATACCACCTAATAGCTCAGAATTGCCACCCTGCAGCTACAGCAAAAGTGATTTTAAAACTCTAGCAAACAATTAAAATAATTGGTTTCTTCTCATGACTGCTAGAGGTATGCCAGGTTTCCATCACATGGCAGCATCTGTACCCTGAATCTTGTCCCATGCCTTCCAGTCAGGGATTTCAGCACAATTTATGTGCATGAAACTACCTCTCTGACAGAGTTCTGTGGTAGGTGCAGATTAGCCTTTTGCAAACAAGGAAATGCATGGATCTATTACACATGAATCTATTAAGCTGCTCATGAACATACTTGTTTGGTGAGCATGCCAATTCTGGGTTTGTTCCTTGCCACCACTCATATATTTGTCTCTACTGGCATCAAGTGTTGTAGAAATAGAATGTATCATATGTGGCAATT
Source organism: Corvus kubaryi (assembly GCF_017639235.1). Lineage (NCBI taxonomy): Eukaryota > Metazoa > Chordata > Aves > Passeriformes > Corvidae > Corvus > Corvus kubaryi. The sequence goes on along the minus strand of NW_024581126.1, from coordinate 4,380,874 downwards.
GCCACATGCAATGATGTGCACAGACACACACATGCACACACACAAAATCCTTCTAATCTAAACCTCTAGGCTTTTCTTTTGGGGTTTTGCATCAACTCCATGCACTGTTTGGTCAGTGGGACTCCTAAACCACACATGAAATCCCTCTTCCCTGTGCTGAAGGGCTGGGGGAAGCCAGGAGGATAATTCACCCTTCATTCTGACACCTGGTCCCATGGCCAGTGTCCAGCCATGCCAGGCTTGCCCCACGCTGTGGGGTGCAGGGCAGCTGTTGAGGATGGTGGCACAGAAAAAAAGGTGAGAATAAGAAACAAAAGTAAGGAGAGAATGAATCCAACCCAGCAGAAACATTAAAAGCTTGGTTTGTCATTCCCTGATGCTTCGACATTCACTAAAACTGGCAATTCATCTCCTGAGTGTCTCTACCTTACTGCTGTTGTTTTAGAGGCATTAAACACCCATTACCTGAGCAGAGAGCAAAGTATCTGGGTTGTGCCCAAGAGTATCCTGTGTACCAGGTGTCTGGTGTATGGTGCCTGAGCCTTCCTCACTCACACCTGACCTTCCTGCTAACAGCCCAGCCAAGGCTCCATCACAGCAGACAGAAAAGAGGGCATGGTACAACAACAAAAATGCAGACTCTGAGGGAGAAGCAGACATGGGAAGGGAAAAGAAGATCCCCTCTTCCCCAAAGAGGTTGTGTGTGATTCCTTGGGATGGTGGAAACCTGAGCTGAGTGTGGAAAGATTAGATGGCTGGAGATGCACTCCTGTGACGAATCAGGCCATTGGAGCTCTATGATTAAAGAAGATCAGAAAACTGTCGGTGCACTTGTGGGTGAAAGGTGTTGGGATTGACTCATCTCTCCTTTCCTCTAAGTATTCAGTGGGTTTCAATTAGATGCAATATAGTGGATTATTTTTAATATTTAAAGGGATCAGATTCCAGGGGGCTTATAAACTTAGCCAGGCATCTTACTGGAATAGGTATATGCCTTACCAAACCCTCCTCAGTGCATAACTTTGGAGAGCTTATTTTGAGTGTGTCCTAAAAATAAGCAAGCCCCAAAATCCCAGGTCCACAGCCCTGTGAATGCCCTTTTGTAGTTTATTTCTATTTAAGCAACTAAAATCTCCTCTGACATCAAGCTCAAACACTCCATTTGCCAGGTGCAGCAGCTCAGCAATATTGCCCGGAGAGTGATGGGCGATAAGAGATCCAAAGCAAACAGTCGGGGAGGGGAGATGGAAGATGGTGTTTGGCACCAGGGCCTGGGGTGCCCACCACCCACAGGATCCCACTCTGGCCAGGAACTGGCAGGAGGGATCCTCCTTGGGTACACAGAAATCCTTGGGAATGAAAAGCATGTGTAAACATTAAATAGTTCTTCTGGCTCTCCTGCCCTTCAGGACTTTCATATTAATATATTTTACACTGCACTTAGATAGTTGTCTTCATCTTCCCGAAGAGGTTAAGGTACTTTGGCTCCATCCTTTTTCAAAGCAGAGCCACATCAATACTTTTAACAAGCTGATGTGTTTAAAGATGAATTCAGGATATTTTTTCTTTAAATAGCGTATTGAGCTATTTCACCTAAGAAACAAAACATAAGAGTTCAAAACACTTTCCATGTTAACTACCTAAAGCATTAAAGAGAGAAGTATCTGCAAAACAGTAGATATTTTTGTTAATTGCACACTAAAATTATCAGTGCAGCAATAAAAATTAGAGTTCTCAAAATGAAACCCAGACCCCATCATGTTCTCCTCCTCCAGTTACTGTGACTTGTGGCTCAAGAAACAAGTACTGGATTAGTCACATTAAAGCAAAAATTTCCCTTGACTAAAATGTTTCATTTGTATGGTGTCATTTCTGTTTACTGAATACTTGGGATTGCTAATCCTTCAGTAATTTAATGACTGGAACCAAGTTGTGTGTAAACTTTACTACATTACACTTTGGAGATTAATAGGCAGACATGTGTCTGTCCAGTTTTCACTTGTCCAAATAAAAGGTATGGTCTGTTCATCTATGACAGTGGGATGCCCAGGTGGCATGTGAGCACTGACAGCAGCAAGAGTCATTATTGGGTTATGTGCTCACCTATTCCTCAGGGTGCGCTAATACACAGCAGAAGATGCCAACAAAGAGGGTACTGTCCTCACTTCCTCTTTCCTTCCACTGTGACACCCAGCCCCAAAGAGTGGGAATTGCACAGGGGCCATTATTACTCTGCATTGGCCAGATGAAATTATTTCATTGATGTGCATGGCAGAATTGCTTTAAATGGTAACTAGTGCCAGATCAGCTGGTTTTTTGGTACTACTATTAAAATATTATTTTCCTCCTCACTAGTACAGTATGGGGGTAATTGGCTGCATAGCTGGTTCTCTACAGCATATGATGTGCTCAGACGATCATTTATAGATGCAGAGAGATGGGAACAAAACATAGGGTGGATGTATGACTACTTGGGAATTCAAAAATCCTGAAATATTGATTCAGAAAATCAATATAAATTTAAGCTATTTTAAAATAACTTCCCTCACGTTCTACACCATTTCTCAAATGGGAAAACACATTGATTTCTCTGCCCCAGCCTGCACAAGGTCAGGGTGGCTCTTGAGGGGTGGTTGGGCAGGAGCATCCAGCAATGGAGCCATGGCCACCACCACAAAACCCATGTGAACATAACCTTAAGCAGGATGAAAGAAATCCCACATTTTCATGCTCGAAGCCCCAGTATTTTTAGGGTTGGATATGACTCAAAGAATACCAAGTAAAATCTACCCCTGGCTTTGGCAAGACATTTAGTGGAGTCTCGGTGGTTCAGGACTTGTGCCATTAGAGTATAAATTCATAAACAACATAATATACATTTATTTTCTGGACAATGTTTATTTTTCATGTAGTTTATACATCTGAAACATAAATGCTTACAAGGGAGTGTTTTAAACACCTCTTTGTATTTCATTAGTTAACTGTTTAATCTGCTATAATTTATTGCAAATTGCAGTTGTACTATATGGCCTCATGGTGCCTTTACTTATTTGAACATAAACACCACTGAAGTCAGCAGGAATGCAAAGTTTTTAAATCAAGGGAGCCAAATGCTAGATTTTCAGCAAGGACTTTGCACCAAGGCATTAAACCCCTTATTTTAGACTTTTTTTACATTTCTGTTTGATGCTTTACCCTGCTACGTGCTCCAAGCAGAATCATTTTCCCTTAAAGGCATGCATAGCTTCTTCCCCCTTGGTTTCTTAATTTGGGTTAGATCCCGTAATACGAAAAATATACTCAGATATTGCACCTAGAGCACATTGATGAGACCTAAAGAGCTCTTCTGTGAAGGGAATTAAGATCAAAAAGAATGTGGAATTTAAATATTCAACATTTCTTCTTGGATATGAAATAGAAAAATTGTTTTGATGCAAAAGTGCTTGTGACAGAATACGTTACTTAGACTCTGAGACCATATTAGGATAAAATGGCTTTTTTATATAGGAATTGCACTCCTTCATATGGAAATTATGACATTTTGTCTATTGCCTCTTACTACAAATGTTTAAAGAATCTGCTAAAAATATTCTTTTAAGAAGCTGTATCAAGATAAAAGAAAGTAAATAAGAGCCAGTAAATTTTCAGGCTTATTTCTGATCAGTTTCTTGATTTAGACCCTGTTAACCACCTGAAAATCGCACCAAGTACCAGAGTTGTGGAAGCATAACTGACAACAAAGTTTATTTTGCAGTTTTGGTTTGCTGTGGTTTTGTCAGACCCTCACCCTCACAGTAAATGAACATTGTGTTAATTCCAGGAACTGATGGGCTTTACAGAGACTCAGGAAAAAAGGCTCAGCCTGAATGCTAACAAAAATGAATGACAAGCAGATGAAATACACATTCTCATTGTCTGACAAACTGGTACTAGACCTCCATCTAAATTTAGCTGATTGATTTTTAACTAACCATTAATCTTTACTAACACAACACAAAATGCATGGACTTGGAAGGCAGTGGACAGCTTCCCTCATCAAGGCCTCAGATAAAGCCGGGCAGGACACGCTTGCAGAAGGCTGAGGGATTGCCAAACTAGCTTGCTGGGACGGTAGACCTTTCACCCTGTGCTCTTCCACACTGGGCAAGACTCATGGCTATTTCTATTCCATCCAAGCACAGCTCCCCTAATGTGGGCCAGCCTGGGCCTGCCAGGACTCCAGCACTATCCACTGCTTCTGGTTGCCCTTCACCTTGGGGTGCTCACACACCTTCTCACTGGTAGAGGCCCCATGGGGGTCCACAGGAGCCATGCAGGGCTTCCCTGCAGGGAAATTCTGATGCTAATTAGAGCCCCAGGCAGCTGTCACACAATGGCCTCTGGTGGCTAAGGAGGCGAGTCAGTACCTTGGACAGGCTAACAGATCCAAAAGAAAAGAATTTGGAAAGGTCCATCATCTTTGGCTTTTCTCCTGGCCTGAAGTGTATGCCTCACATTAGTCTGAATTTCTTCCCTGTTTTTTCTGGAAAATCCCTACAAAAAATGAATAGGAAATTCTGGCCCTTTCAAATTAACTTTCTAGGTTTGTCTTTGTAAGGACTTGGCCTCTTGTCAGATGTTTTGGCTTCCTTAAAATTTGGGAGCCAGCAGAATTTTCTTTAGGGATTGCTGCAGAAATACTTTGATGGGAAAGTAGATGATAAAAATAACTATTTGGTGTCAAAGGCAGTAGACTGGGAATTAAAAGCTCTTCTTAACTCAAGAGACATTTGGGTATTTAAAAGAGTTCAGAAAAAGAGGTGAGAAAAGCAGTGGGTATCCAGGGCTATGACCATGGTTGGGCAGCTGAGTCTAGGTGAAGGATTTGGGAAAACAGGTGGTGGGCAGAAAAACCATGAGAATCATATCTGCCTGGGGAATAAGAGGTGGATAGAGTGACTGACTGCTGATGTAGGATCAAATGCGACACAGAAAGAAAAGAGGTGAATCCATGATTAAACCTCTACCTCCTGCCACCACCAGGACCTTTGTGAAAAACTTATGCACAACAATTAACCCCCCAAAAAACCAAAACTAGGGAAAAATCCTAGAATTAAGTACTTGTTCCCTCCGAAGAGGATGAAAACAAAACATGTGACAGAGGTTAGTCATGTCACTTAGAAAGGTGTTCAAAAACCATGATGAATGATGAGTGTGGTGCAAGAACTTAAAATACCTTAGTCGATAAACCAAATTTGGGACACAAAAAGAGATTCATATGGAAAATACTGTAAGAGTCGCTCCTTCTGTCGATGACTCTATGACCAATAGACACATTAGGGTTTTTTTCTCTCTGATGCAATTAATTTTTGGCAATAGAAAAAAGGGTATCACACTTCAGGCTACAGCAAAAGACAGTAGCAAAAGACATTTGAGATGTATCATCATCCACTGGAAGATTTCAAACCTAGAATTTAGCCTCATTTATAAACTGCTAAATCTTTTTGTTTTCCTTGTCAATACTATTTTATCAGCTATCTGTTTTCAAAATTCAGCCACATATTCTCTCAAATGGTGTGAGTGAACATGTATTTGACAGAGCAAACCAACACATGAGCAGCTCCAGTCTCTTGACTTCTGCTCATGTCTCTCACTTCATCCCATTCTCAGCAGAGTTGGTTGGGTTTCAAAAGGTATTCACTGTTAGAAATCAGCTGCTTTTTTTTTTTTTTTTCTTTAGTAACCACCTGTTTTCCTGAAATCCATTACATCCATTGTCTTTTCACTATATAATTTGGGTTGGAATCTGAATATTTTATCAAATGTCATTGTCAGACTATTGATGATAGCTTTAGAGGGAAGTACTGAAAACCTCTTTGAACAACATAGAACTGAGTTTGTGTTGAAAATACTAGAAAAAAATTAATTTTAAAATGTCAAATATTTTCCCAACTCTGTCCGCCTTGACAATGTGTGGCCTTTTCTGATTCCTGAGAGAAAATCTGAATGGGAGCTAAGTGACAGATAGAAAACTACTTGTGGGCCACCATACAACCTCCTTCTATTGCTGTTGTTTCAAGGGGTGAAACATGTAAAAGACTAAAGAAACCTGAATGCAGGATCAGGGCTGAAGTCAATATTTTGACATTTCCATAGCTGTACAGGTTTAGTGTCTCTAATATTAGAATAAAACACTGCAAGAGTTAGTATGTTAAGCTATACTGTTATGTCTTGTCTTAGACTTGAGCAGTAACCATCTAAACAGTCTCCAGCATTCTCTTTCCATTCAGAAATGTTTCTTAAAGAACATATCCTTCAGATAAAGAACCACAAACTTTGTGGTCGGGTTTTGCTTTTTTTTTTTTTTAATTTATGGTATATTTCATCTTATTCAGTGCTCAGAAGGGAGCTTGGTAACATCTCTGTATTGGTGATGAACAAACGGAGGTAAAAGAGTTGGGAAGATCTGTCACACAACACCCAGCCTGCATAGGAACTAGGCTTTACTGTGGGTTATCAATGGAACTAGCCTCACTGGTCTTCCCTCCTATCTGCCTTTAAAAAACATATACACAGAAAGTGAACCCCCAGACCATGTGCTTCTACTCTTGCGAAACAGGTGAGAAAAAGGTTAATGCTGAAACCTTCCCACTGCCAGGGTCCCTTCCTCCTCAGCAGGCCTCACCTTTTTTTTTTAACTGCTTCAATTTGTATTTTACCAATTGTATAATAATGGAGTCTAGTGAGAAGCTTGTGGCCCCATAAACTTTGGACATAATTTTAACTGTGTCAGCTTTAAAAAGTCAGTATCTGCCTCATCAAAGGGCAATCATGTCCAATGTGGGTGT
>NW_024581126.1:4244648-4374037 GCF_017639235.1 Corvus kubaryi | reverse complement strand
GACCACGGGGCCTACAATGGAGTCCTGTGGAACCCCACCAGTGACAGGTCGCCAGTCTGATGTCACCCCAGCCACTATCAGCCTTTGTGCCCGACCTGTGAGCCAGTTGCTCAGCCATTGCATGATGTGTTTATTCAGCTGAATCCTGGACATTTTATCCAGAAGGATATTGTGTAAGTATAGTATGCTTTACTGAAATCCAGAAAGATTATGTTAACATTATGCAGGCCTGTTTCCTGTTGAAGACTTATGGTTTCATTTCCACAGAATCACAATTTTTTAAAGTCTACAAAGGGTTCTGAACTTATTTGATATGCACCAGAAAACTGAGTTCAGTGTTGAGGTTTGGCTACCTTTTCTCAGAAATTCAGACAAGAGGACTAATACTATCACTGTTATGAAGGACCACTTAGAAAGCCTAAATTCAGTTTCCTTGTTGCTCTGGGATAATACCTGCATGATATTTATTTTTTACTTTTTACTTTCCTGCAGAGGGCTTTTGCTAGCAGGCAGCTGATTCACCCCGGTTGTGTAATCGCTGAACTCAGTATGAGAGTTATAGTACAAAGATGAACATAACTAGAAGAAAACTTAAGGTTGGAGGCCAAGCATTCTTTTCATTTTTTCTGCAGTACAGTTCCCCAGTGTTAGTGTGGCTATGTTGTGAACTGTGTTATACAGCCCAACCAAAGGTGACAGAAGGCTTGTGTGGTGACAGAAGGGCTGGAAGGGACCTGTGTTGAGACCTCCCTAGCATGACCCAGGGAGACTCCTTGACCTTTGCCTGGTTTTCAGCTTGTATCTGAGGCAAAACAGAGTGGTGTAATTAAGTAAACCAATCTGTGATTGCCTAGATCAGAATCCATAGCCAGTAGAAGAACATCAAGATAATTCAAGAGTGCTGGAAGTGGGGAGGTTTGCCACCACCATAGAGTAATGGTGAAGAAGAGAGGGAAAAGTTGTGTTTTCTAGCAAAAGAAAAATAATATCGAATTAAAAGTGCAGTGGCATCATAATGAGAAAATGATGTGCAGAGATTCTAGATACTTTAAAACAAATGCAAAAAATTCAGTGCTAGAGGGCATATAATTAATTAATGCCTTAAAATTACCTTCACAGATTGTATATTACATCAGTCTTTCTTTTGATGTTTGGACATCATTTTATATAAGATCATGAAAATATTAAAACGCTCTCTGGAAATTCTGTGTTTGCAAACTAAAGGTGTTCAAAGTTAAAACAATGTTGGTTTTTATTACAAATTAACCCTAAATTTGCTGCAACTGATAATTTCACAACAACATTTTCTGTTTGATTTTAATTTTATCATTGTAATCTTAGGGAGAAAACTACTTCTATTTTGTCCAAAACCCACGATTTAGTTTACAGTTTGGCTTTTTTGCTTTTCTTCAGTAGGGTTCTGCTTTTGATCTTAGCTGGACTATGAATTGGTTGTCTTTGCATACCAAACTACCTCCTTGTCACTCTCTCCTAGCAACTGAACAGCATGCATATTTTTTTGAAGGGGCTCACTCTTAACCTCACATAAAATCATGGTAAGTCATTTGTGATTCAATGCGCTTCTCCACTGTCAAGCATTGAAAAAGAAAGTCCACGAAGTACCAAGATAGCCACCTGTCACGCCGAATAGCTTTGTTTCACTCTTGACCCCATCCTTTTCTCCTGTTTAATTCCTTTGGTTTTTTTAAAAAAAAATTTTTAAAAGAGAAGGAACTCTTTCTTACTGTGTACAATACCTAGCAAAATGGTATCTTCCTTTTCTGGCCTAATACAGTGACAGAAAGAATAGGAAATCATTGGTTAATAAGATTAAAAAAAAAATCTAAACTATTAGTCATTGAATTCTTTGTAGGTTTTGTTAATGAAACCCAGGTCAAAGCAATCCCTTGTCCTACCTTATTGTGTTGGAGAACAGCTTTTTTTTTCCTTCATAAGAGCCTTGGGGTCATTCTAATTGACCAAGAACAGTTTTCACATTAGAGGTTTTAAAATATGAAGTTCATTAATGGTTGCCTTCAGACACCATGGATGCTAATATGGAAGCTCAGGGAGGATGAATATTCTTGTCTTTGGTTACAATTTAATGGGCTTATTTCTTTCAGTGCACCAACATGATAGCACACAGTTATAAGTGGTGACTGGAGCTGAATCCACATGTGACTGTTAGTCTTAGAATAAGAATTATGACCCAATAATTTTAAGTTCTAGGTTTCTTAAACATTTTATTTAGATTTAGTCATTAGATTAGCCTTGTGGGTTGTAATAATCCTCTGCCTCTATTCAGTTTGGGGTTGGTTCTCAACAGGCTGTGGAGGTTCTTTAAGATAAGTTGAAGTTGCAGGAGAGTTCAGCTATGAACTGTTCATTTTGCTGCAGAATCAAGGTATTCCCTTATGAATTGTTTGGGACACAATAAGACACTTGGGCATGTTATGCTGTCAGTCCTGCTCAAAATGCTTTGCAAATGGTAGCATGGTTCTGTGCTGCTATTGGGCTGGTTCACTGGTTTATTTCTTTCACCATAGTAAGAAACACTATTTATTCTCTTATTTAGAGCATATATAAGAAACCATATGTCTTCTAGATGTGGAGAGATGCTGAGGCTTTCAGGCAGATCACAGTCCCATGCATCTGGTAAGGGAGAGAATCGTCTTTCCAGACTGTCAGGCAGAGAGATGAGCCAAAGAGATTTCAATGTCAGCACCTGCTTCATTTTGTGAAAATAAAAGGGGTGTAGAGGTGTGTGTGAACAGATCTTCAGACTTTCTTTTGCCTTTTCTCTTAGTTTATGTGATTATGAAAAGCTCTGTGAAGTTGCTTTGATTTTGGCAGACTGTAAGCCATATAAATTATTTGTTCTCCAGTTCTGCTTAGCACAAGAGGTTCTATTGCTCCTGTGTGTGAAGAGGAGAGGTTGTGTTTGCTCCTTGATGTCATTGGTGAAGAACAACACAACAGACTGGAGAAGCTAAAAGCAGTGGAAGAAGAATGGAGCATACCAGAACTATATTATTTATGTTTTTTAATGAGAAGTAAATTAATCTGCCAGTGTGCAGTGATGATATATGTTTCTAGGGGAAAAAGCCCATGAAACCAGGCTTTTCTTCCCCATGGGACAACATAAACTTATGAAAAGTGAAGACCAGAAGCTATTCGAAGAAGTTCATGCAGTCAAAATACCTCTAAACTTTATCTTTGTCTTCTATTTGCCATTGGGGACAATGCTGCGTTTCTTTTCACTCTCTTGTGATTCAGTCAGTCCAACTGACTCACGCAGCTGTTAGCCTCTCCAAAGAGTGGTTGCTGTGGACATGGCTGCCTCCCATTCACACAGTGAGAGGAGAGATTCCCCATCATAAGATTAGAGCTGAAACCAAATGACAGTAAAAAGATCAGCTTCAGCAATTCAGCTGGGGATGCACTTGGGGTAATTTATGTAGAACAGTCTCATATGTTAAAACATAACATCTAAAAGTTTTGTTCCTGGTCCCATCAAGAAATTTCAGCTAAACTGGTGCCAACAGCTTTCCTGACATATGAAATGGTTAAAATATTCAGTTGAGTTTACTTGGGAAGTTGTGGAAGCTTGTCAAACTATGGCTTTTCTTCACAAGTTAAATTCTAAATAAATACATGCTGAATAAGTTAAGATGCATCACTAAAGTTATGATATTTTAATAGTGGTTTTTTTTAGTCAAAACTTATGAAGTCTTTAGAAACAAAATTCATAAGTGAATGACATTATGGCTAAAATATCATTGTATTTACTAACACTTTCATTTTTAAAACACTGGTAGAATATTTTTGCTTTTTAGAAACAATCTGGAGAAAAGGGAAAGAACAAATTAGACTAAACAAAAGTTGAGAAAAGAGAATATGCTGGAATCCCGAGTTCTGAGAATTTCAGCCTTTCAGTGCTGACAGACAGTGATCCTCAGAAGCACACTGCATTTGACCTGAAGCCTTGGGAAAGGCTTCCCAAATTGTCTGATAACACTGAGGTTGTTGCTATGTAATTAAAAGTTATATCACTGGGTGAAATATGTAGAGATGTAGAAAAATTAGGTTTATGGGATTTATGTAACAATATGGAAGATTTTGGGTGTGGATTTGTTCTTTTCTCCTTCTTCACAAATCTGGGTGTTCTGGTATTGGGTCAAAAATAGTTAATTATTGGATTATAAGTAAACACAAATTAGTTGGCATTCCATAATTGGGTAATTTGGACCTTAAAAGACCTTGGAAGTTAGAACTTGGAGCCATTTTCACCTTGTTAACTTGGAGGCACACTGTGCAGTTGTATTATAGAAAAGATATAATAAACATCTAAGTCCGAAGATAAACTCCCGGTCTCCTGTATTTTAATTTGAACTCTGAGTAAAAGAACTCATGAAACAGCTGCAAAAAAGAAAAGAAACGATAGAAGAGAAAATTAATAAGAATATATTTTAAATTGTGTATTGGTTAAAATAACAGGAAAAAATAATAAATAAGAATATTCTCAATTGGAAACTAGCTCTGAGTCTCATTAAAACCTTAACTGCTTTAGGCTTTCCCTTCTCTCACCTGCCACCCACTGATGACCTATGAGTCACCAACTATTCCAGCTTCATCAGAAACCTTTATTAAATTATTTTAAACCTTAAAGCCCTGTGTGATAAGAAAAAACAACACATAATCTTTTATACATTTGAATTATAAGATTATCTGTAGATAACAGAAATAACGTTTTCCATTTATGCATCTATATGTATTATGTATTAACTGCTACAATATGCATAATTGTATAGTTTCATTAATACAGTAAATTATGAAAAATGATATTTTAGCTCATTACAGTTCACTGTTCATAAATCAACCCTTTCAGAAAATAACTAGAGGACTTGCAGATTTACTGAGAGTATAAGCCTCTGGGCAGCAAACCATGTTTATCAGGAAATACGATTCTTCTGAACTTTTATTTTATGCTGGTTAGTACAACTCAAAAGGGCTATTGATTTAAAAATATTTTTATTCAATAACAATGAATAATAGTAAAGGCACTGTTTCATCCTTGATTTTCTTCGTTAACAAGAGCTTGGCTGTAGTCATTGCCAAGATGCTTTTCAACAATCATATGTGCGAGTAACTACCTGCTGTTTGTCTCATCATCAAGACTCAGAAAACATCTCTGTGAATCACTGCAGTCATTGAAACTTAGTCTCTTACTGACTTGATGCAACAGCTCAAGAAGGCAGCTGGACCTGAGTGTGTTAAATAGTAGGTGAGGTTCCTAACTACTATACTATCCAAAAACTGAGAGATGCATTGTAACGCTGCTTGGTTCCTGTTGTGTTCCCTGAAGAGCAGTCATTGGGAGTACCTGCCTTCAGGAGAGGATTTGCTGATGCAGATTCTGTAGTAGGAAGGAATTACTGTTAGTTACAGCTCAGCTGAGGGGTAAGTCCACATCTTCTTCACAGGCACTTTTCACATGTACTCTTCACTACAGGATTTTTCTAGTGAATGATTTAGATGCCTCCTCATTTGTCATTTCAGATATTTATTTTGCCTTCAGAGTACTCTACAGTCAGGGTTTCTGGCCAACCCTTCTTTGCTACCTTCCCCTAGAGTAGGAGCTAGTGTAAATGCAAATCAAAATTATTTCCATAAATTCACAGGACAACAGGAACATGGCCAACAAAGGACCTGGTGAGTTACATCAAATATTCAAAATATCAGTAGCAAAGTGGCTGATGCTTTAGTGTGCACAAATAGAATGATGTAAGGATGAGAAATACATAGGGATTTAGTCTTCTCTATGGTGAAACACTTGTTTACTTCAAGCATATGAATAAACGTTCAGAAATTATTACACATGCTTTAAGTTGCATTTAAGCACGTGACTAATAGCTCCCATAAGTTAGGACATTAATCCTGTCTGAATATCTTCATCAATAGGTAAGAGAATAGTTTAGATATGGTCATTTTTTGAATATGATTCTATAACTTCTAAAAAATAGATCTATGTCACTGATATGACTCATATGGTGGAAAGAGCAGTTGATAAATCATTGTTAGTACCAAAATACAACGTTTTTGCTGTGTGAAGTAGACACACTGATATACCGGTATGACTTCCTCCTCTTGCTTAGTCTGAATTCTGTCATGGTAAGAACTTTTAAATTTTTCTTTTACCTTCTTTTTCTTTCTTTCTTTTTTTTTTTTTTTTTTTAATATATACATAATTAAGTGGAAACAAAAGTGATTCAGCTTTGCCTTTAAGATAAGGTTTACTTATGACAAATCTCCCCTCTGGTCAGCTGTAAGGCTGATTTCAGTATGTTGATTAAGAGGGAATCAAGTCCACTTACTGTGACATTTTTTCTCTTTTCTTCTTTTTCAACATAATTCCCTCCACACAATTATGTACTTCCTCCTTATTTCTTAGTTATTTTTGTTACAGCTTCCATTTATACTTTATCCTGGTTTTATTTCCTATTAATGTATATAGACATTTTGCAATTTTTCTCATCTTTTTTCTCCCCACTTGACCATTCTTGCTTTTTGAAGTTAAAATGTATCTTCTCCATATCTAGAAATCCTCAAAGATTTCATGTTCATTTCTGGGTTTGTTACAGAGTCTCCGCTCCAAACCTATTTTGCATCATGTCTGCCTGTTATGCTAAAAGCTAAAAATCTCAAAATGTGTCTATCATCATAACATTCCCCAATCTTAGAACTAGCTGGTTTGAAAAAGCTTGATTTAAAAAAACAAAAAACAAACCATAGAGCTGCGTCATCTTTAAAGCTACAGACATTTCTACAAAAGAAGATACAGGTTGCTGGTAGACGAGAGGCTGGACCTGACCCAGCCATGGGCACTTGCAGCCCAGAGAGTCAAACATATCCTGGGCTGCATCCAGAGCACCATGGGCAGCAGGTCCAGGGAGGGGATTCTGCCGCTCTGCTCGCTCTGGTGAGACCCCACCTGCAGTGCTGCACCCAGCTCTGGGGTCTCCAGCACAGGAAGGACATGAACCTGTTGGAACATGGCCACCAAGATGATTAAAGGGATGGAACACCTCTCCTATGAGGAAAGGGTGGGAGAACTATGATTGTTCAGCCTGAAGAAGAGAAGGCTTTGGAGTGACCTTATTGTGGCCTTACAGTACCTGAAGGGAACCTTCAAAAAAGGGGGAGAGGGACTTCTTATAAGGGCTTGTAGTGACAGGACACGGTGGAATGGCTTCAAACCAAAAAAGTTAAGATTAGATATTAGGAAGAAATTCTGTACTGTGAGAGTGGTGAGTGACTAGAACAGGCTGCCAGAGAAGCTGTGGATGCCCCATCCCTGGAAGTGTCCAAGACCAGGCTGGATGGAGCTCTGAGCAACCTGATACAGTGAAAGGCATTGCTGCCCATGGCAGGAGGGTTGGAACTAGATGGTCTTAAAGGTCCTTTCCAACTCAAACTATTCTATGAGTCTATAATTTTACATACCAATATCAGCAAACTATCTTTTAAGAGGATGATTAAATATATGATTGAACAACCTATGTTAAAACAAAATAGATTTCACTGTAGATCTACAATTATAAATAATTAGAACAGAGTGAATAATGGCTGCATCCTTCTGCTGAACCATGGACCTCTCTTTCCTTGAGGCAGATCACCAAAACACATTGCATTTTAAAATGAATTATTTGCAAAGGTTAACAAAATAATTTATGGGACATTTTGTGCAGATCGAAGAACTTTTGGTCCTTTTCTAAACTTGTAATAATGTAGATTGTCTCAACTGATGACCTTCAAAAGACCATATCTGACGTAACTGAGTTCCAGTGAAATGACTGCCTGCTCATTACATTTGTAGCACACTGATTTTTTTAATCCTCACACCCAAACAGATTACATTGTTGTCTAGTAGATGCTGTCCTTTCATTTTTATAAGCACCTTGTAACTGAGTATTATTAGGGTAAAAACATCTTTTACAGGTTTTCTGGAAGCCTAGCATAACTTCTTCTTATGAAATAATATAGGAGGTCAAAAAAGAAAAATTCCACAGGTTTTCTGGAGTAAAAAGTATCTAGGAAGGAAGGGGTGCTGTTCTTCCCACAAAACTATGGTCATGCAGAAGAATTACTGCCCTGGTTTCTGCTGGAATAGTTACTTTTTTTCCCAGTAGCTGGTACAGAGCTGTGTTTTGGATCTAGTGTGAGAATTCCGTTGGTACTATGCTGCTGTTTTGGTTGTTGCTAAGTAGGGCTTACGCTAAATCCGGGACTTTTCTGTGCCCCATGCCCTCTTGTGCACAGTGACCAGGTGCACAAGAGGCTGGGAGGGAGCATGGCTGGGACAGGTGACCCGAACTGGCCAAAGGGATGTTCCATCCACAGAAGATCATCCCCAGTACATAAACAGGGGGGAGTTGTCCAGGAGTCACAGATGACTGCTTGGGGACAGGCTGACATGGCTGGTGAGCAACGTATTATTGTGCATCATTTTTTTCTCTTGGGTTTTATTCTCTCTCTCATTTTGTTGTCTCCTTTTTCGTTGCAATTATTGGTATTATTAAATTTTATTTTGTTTCAGTTATTAACTGTCCTTATCTCAGCCCACAGGTTTCAGGTTTTTTTCCCAATTCTCCTCCCCATCCCACTGTGTGGCTGGGCGGGGGGACTAGAGGTGAGGGTGATGATTAAGAAGCTGCATGGTACTTAGTTGTCACCTGGAGTTAAACTATGACAATGATCGCAAATGAAGAGCTGTATTTTCCTGCCTTCCTCTGCTCCTATAAGAAAGTGACCTACCACTGCTTGCTTTTCACTGTGTCCTTGTTTTTGTTTGTTTATTTGCTTGTTTTTAACAGAATCTTGTTTTTCTCTTGGTGGCTGAAAAAGTTAATGGTCTTTAATTTTCTCTCTCCTATTCTTGTGGTCTAATGCTCCACAATATCAGAGAAACTCCCATGTTTCTTAGTTCAAAATCTAGCTCAGTTGCCTAAGAGTGACCCTTTGGCTTTTACTGTGTTCTCAGGACTCTCTAACAAATTTAAATCTTATTCTGCAAAGCTCTTTCATATAGGCTGAGCTTACTCCAATTAAAATAACTCAAGTCTCAATAAACATAAGTGGAGGTGGGAGGAAGTTCTGGTTTAATTTTGGCCTACTATAACATGCTTTGTAAATAGCACATTATGCATATTGGAATTATCTGTACCACTACTTAGGTATAAAAATAACAAAACAAATGGGTCTATAGTGGTAAATCTGTCTTGTGCTGTCAAACTAGCTGTACTTGTCTGTCTTCCAAGCAAAAAAACCCTTGAAAAGCAACACGTCTTTTAAAATAACAAGGAGAAAACAGTACAGTAGTTAAATTCATGCCACCTATCTGAACGACAAGTGATACAATATTTCCTTAACTATAGTAAAACTAAACTAGAGACAACCCACAGACATGGGCAGTTGGTGAGTGGGTAGCACTCTAGTACAGTCATGCCTGAAGAGTAATTGCATTGTAATTGGTATTTTTTTGCTTTTGCTCTCACTCTACCCAGCTTCCAGCAAGTGGGTACTCTTCTGCCCCCACACACTCCTCTTATCTGCATGGACTGGGGGAGTGCAGACAACTGAGAGAATTTCTAAAATGCTCCAAAGAAAATCAACTTTTCTCTCATTATATTTAACTATAAGACATATCTGTTTTGTTGTTGTAAAGCTGAGCTGTCCCAATGTGAAGCCTTCAGGAGCTCTCCAAAAACGTACAGGGCTACACCAAGTTCTCTATCGTCTTCTCCTTCAGATTACTTTTATACCACAGTAATTGCCTCGTTACCTCTCAGCAACTTTGTGCCAAAGGACAGTGAAAATGGATGGCCTTGCACTGTGAGTTAGCAAGCAATCTCACGTCCTTCTCATATGTATATTGGGGAATATTGGTTCCAAAACAGATTACATTTTTTTCTGAAATCATCCTACTCACCAGCCTCTAGGGTCATGTTCACAACCTTACTTACTGTTATACAGTTGGTAAGAAGAATCTTGTGGAACACATTTGACCTTTATGTGGAAAAACTTGTCACAATGGTTAAGAGAACACTGTAAAATGTACAGGTTTGACTCTCTCTTGAAGTCATTAACTCCCCATAAAAGTAATTTTTTCACCCACAGATTTCTCTGTTCTACTCTCTCACCAGAGAATCTGACTGGCAGGTATTTTGCAGGGGAAGATTCTGGGGGAAACTATGTGTTCTTTTGGCTTTATTATTAAACTGTGTATTCTTCTGGCTGCTCTTCAAGACTCTGAGAAAAGAACTTAGATCAAATGTTAGTTATCCTAAAGCTGTGGAAGTTGGTATTCTAAACTTAGACTGGATTTAGTTTTGCTCACCTCTCCAAATTTAAGACTGAATCTATGTGCAAGACCAGTTACCTTTGATAGTAACTCTGATCTGACTCTTTGCGTTTGTAGCACAGCCAACTGTGTTTACTTTTAGATGCAGACCATGAGTTTACCAACATTTAATTATTCACCTGTGCTTTCTGTTATGAGAGGTACTGTCCCCTACACCTTTGCAGGAAATGGGAGTGGCAGTCAGGGCCGTCTGTTAAGCACTGCTATTTCACGTGCCTCTGCCAATATTTTATGGGATCAGAGTTTGCCAATACACACATTAATTAAAGCACTACAAAAAAGTCAATACTCTAGATTGACACTAATCAATGTCAGCTTCTTATTGAATGAAACAATGCAGTTAGGCTTGCAATTGTATGACTAGAGAAAAATACAGAGCCTGCTGCAGAAAAGTATAGCCAGCCTTACTGTAGTGCAGTAGTAAGCATTAGAGGTGTTAAGAACAGTGTTGTCCCCAAGGCATATACATGCAGTACTGTGTCTTTCAGTGAAAGATGGCTATAATTTGAAGAGCATTACAGAAAGCAGACAGAACTGGTATTCTTGGTTTTGTCCATGCAAAATGGAATCCTAGTGAAATATACTTAGGGACACCTAGAAATTAAAAAAAAACCCAAAACCATGTGTTATATATATATATATATTCTCTCTCCATATATATTTATATATCTGTGTATATATATCCAATTAAGCTGGCCACACAAACTTAAAACTGCAGCTAAAGTGATACAAAATTGCATCTTGAATACTTCTCTAAACCAGTCTGACAATGGTTGAAGAAATGGAAAAGAAGACAAATCCATGGGAAAAAATGTAAATGGATTGAAGACCTTACCCAATGTGTTACATTTTATAAATGTCAGTCAATTTTTCTAGGAAAGACCATGGTAACAAAAATGTCCATAATCATTGTGATACAACACATGAACACAACTTTTCCTAGCAACTGAGATGTTACTGCTGTATCTAGTGGTTAAAAATTCACTGTCTACATATTTTTGAAGAAAATAGAACCCCAAATATATTTTTCCCTTCCAACTCTTCAAAAGATAAATACAGAGCTGCTGGAAAACTTAAGACACAAAGAAACAAAATCAGTTTTTTAAAGTGGTTTCAATTGTCATCAGATAATGTTTGCTGCTGGGAATATTCTTCGACAAAGGGTTGACTACAGAAGAAATTAAAGATATATCTTGAAAACTGATGAGACATTTAAAAGTCATCCTTTCTTTAATTAAGAAATAGAAGGTGAAGAATATTTCAGTTTCTGTGAAGTAGAGAAGTAAAAATACCCATAGTGTGAATAAAACCCATAATAACTGTTACAGTCTGGGCATGATCACTAGATTATTGGATTTCTATTGATTATTTCAACTGTATTTCTCTGAAGTTTTCAGTGCTGCCAAACCCTGATCTTGTTGGTTTCAGGAATACGAGGCCAATACTATCTTCTTTAGAAATGTATGCCTACAAATTTTATCCATGCAAGTTTGTCCCATTGTTATGAAAGCTCACACTTTATCTCAAGATATCATGGTAGTAGGAGAGTTCATAACTATATCCAGTTTGTAAATAGTCTTCATGAAAGTCGCTGCTGCTACCAACAAAAAGCCTTCCTTCATGTGTGCTATTGTGATTTGCTATTTTTATTTCTATCCAAATCTTGAAATCTAGTTATTAAAAATTCAGTTTGGTTACAGAAACTGAATTTTAGTAGTTTTGTTGAAATTCTGTGTTTATTTTTTTCTTAATTTCAAATTAATAGCAATCATTTGCAAACTCTTAAATATTTTGGTTATGGTTTCAAAGTACCAGTCATACCATAATACTCTCTGGTATGCACCCAAAATATTAAATGGCAAAGCTTTAAATGCTAATTTTGAAAAATAGTTGCTATCTCATGTTACCCTGTGTGGCAGCTAATAAGTGTGTGTATGCTCAGTATGCAAATTCATCCTTATATATAAAAATACTGAAGTTCTGTTGTGCTGCAATAGGCTTTCAAAGTTGTAGTAGACACAGCAGTAGCAAGCTCTACTCTATAGAAAACATAGAATAAACATAATTTTACAGTTTTAGTTTAACAACCATTTTTAGTCTTCAAGAAACACTAACAGAAAAAACATATATAACTTAATATTTAAATGTTAGTATTTGTACCTGTTGATAGTAAAAGGATTTCAGGCATGCATCTATTGCTAGGAGCTAACTAATGAGTTGAAAACTTGTTGGAAAGTTAACTTCTAAGTTACAGTTCACTTTGTGCTTCATTTTAAGTAATTGCATTAAACATGGTAGGATCATATAATGCAAGGTACAGAAAAACACTATGGAATCCAATGAAGTAAGAGAAATTTAAAAATTATACAAAAGATTTTAGTTATAAAGTTGATTAATTAATGGAACTAGCTATCAAGATACCAGTTCTCTATTTTTTATTAGACTAAGTTAGGTGATTTTCTGTGTGTGTATTGTGTGTGTCAGTCTGGCTGACCATAACTGAAAATGTCATAATGCTTTTTGGTCGAGTAATGATGATATATTAAGAATCTCTGATGGTGACATCTATATTACTTCTTGAAGTTGTGTATTATTGTGTGTTTGCATACCTAGAGTAAATTCTTACACTCCATGCAGATCTCTGTTGGACAGCAGAGGCTTCAGGAGAGGGAACATTACATCTGCTATATTTTTGGAATTAAAGGCTGCAAGATCCTTTCTCAGCTTTCTGTGGCTTTTAAATAGCAAGAAATTCTTGTAATAGCCTATTAACTGTAGCAGTTGAATGTCTTCAAGAATTGTAGGGTAGCTTCTCATATTTGAGAAGTCATGGAGGTCCAATGAAGTTCCCAGTGACTGGAAAAGTAGAAACACAATCCTTGTTTTTAGAAAATGAAAAAAGGAAGACCTGGGGAACTAGTCTAGTCCATCTCACCTCCATGCCTGGCAGGATCATGGAGTAGATCCTTCTGGAAATCATGCTATGGATAATGAAAAATAAGAAGGTGATTGGTGACAGCCAACATGGTTTCACTAAGGTTAAATTGTGCGTGAAAAATCTGGTACCCTTCTACACTGGGATTACCACATTGGTGGAAAAGGGAAGAGCAACTGAGCTCATCTGTCTGGACTTGCGCAAAGCATTTGACACTATCCTGCATGACTTTCTAGCCTCTACACTGGAGAGACATGGATTTGATGGATGCATCACGTGGTAGATAAAGACCTCCTTGGATGGTCATACTCACAGAGCTGTGGTTGCAGTTTGATGACCAAGTGGAGACAAGTGGCATTGCTCCAGGGTCAGTATTGGGATCAGCACTGTTTAACATCTCCAGTGGCAACCTGGAGGGTGGGACAGAATACACCCTCACCAGTTTTACCACTGACATCAAGCTGTGTGCTGCAGGCAACACTCTGCAGGGAAGGAATGCTATCCAAAGGGACTTTGAAAGGCTTGAGAGGTAACCTGATGCAAACCTCATGAACTTCAGCAAGGCTGAGAGCAAGGTCCTGCAGCTGGGTTGGGTCAATCCCAAGCAGAAATACGTGTTGAGTGGAGAAGGGATTGGGAGCAGCCCTGAGGAGAAGGACTGGTAGGTGTTGGTTGAGCTGGCAACATGTAGTTGCAGCCCAGAAAGCCAAACCTGGGGTGTGACAAGCAGGTCAAGGGAGGTAATTTTCCCATCATCTTGTGAGAAGCTCTTGTGAGACTTTATCTGGAGCATCGTGTCCTGCTCTGGGGCCCCCAACATAAGAAGGACAAGGATGTCTTGGAGTGAGTTCAGAGGAGCTGTGAAGGTCATCGGAGGCCTGGAACACCTCTCCTATGAAGACAGGCTGAGAGAGCTGGTGTTTTTCAGCCTGGAGAAGAGAAGGCTCTGGGGGGACCTTCCAGCAGCTTTCCAGAGCCTAAAGGGGCTACAAGAGAGCTGGAGAGGGACTTTTCACAAGGGCATGTAGTGACAGAAGAAGGGGGAGTGGTTTTAAACTGAAAGAGGGCAGGGTTAGATTAGATATTAGGAGGAAATTCTTTACTGTGAGTGAGGTGATGCACGGGCACAGGTTGCCCAGGGAAGCTGTGCCTCCCTGGAAATATTCAAGGGAAGGCAGGATGGGGCCTTGAGAAAGCTGGTCTAGTGGAAAGTTGCTTGCCCATGTGAGGGTGTTGGAACTAAATGATTCTCAAGGTCCCTTCCAACCCAAACCATTCTCTGATTCTGTGAATAGTTATAGTACTGACTGAGATCTTTGGTTAGGATTAAATTATTGAGTATAAGATCAGCATTCTGAAATGATTCTGAATACTTCCTCTCTCTAATACAAGAAAAACCACAGATTACTATGAAAAGCTGTAGATGAGGCCATATAACAAAAGCTGTGAAAATGAGCTAGACTAGGCTACTTTTCGTCTTAGCTACAGCTTATCAGTATGCTTCATTCTATACAAGATATAAAATAAGCTCTCCATTCGGAATGTTTTAATTCTACATTAATAGGAAATACATGTCAAACACTTACCTAAAACTGTGCTCTTCTATTCAATCTTCAGACACCTGAATAACAACCTTATTCTTTAAAGTGCTGAGCTTTCAATTACAACCAGTGATACCTCAGTGTGATCCAAAACAAGAAATGTTTTAATAATGACCTGTTTTAATCCTGGCCTGTATCAAAAACAGTGTGGCCAGCAGGACCAGGGCAGTGATTTTCCCCCTGTACTCAGTATTGGTGAGGCTCAGGAGAGAATTTAGTGTTCTCTACATCTCCCTGAAAGGAGGCTGTAGCCAGGTGGGGATTAACCCTTTCTCCCAGGCACTAGCAACAGGATGAGAGGAAATGGCCTTCATCTATGCCAGGGAAGGTTCATGTAGAGTATGCCCAGCCACTGCCCTGGAGGGACGTCTGCTGAGATAAGAACATTGAGCAATCTCCCAGCAGGACCCCCCCTGGGAAGGCAGCTACTTTGCAGTTATGGCAAGAAGAAGACAGACCCAGAATCCTCGGGGAGACCCTATGCAGATCTTTTGTAACCCATTGGCCTTTACCCTCTGACACCCACCCCCTGTATCCCTATAAAGCCAGCCCCCTGCCCCTGCGAGGGCAGGGAGTTGCTCGTCCCTAGCTCCCCTTTGCCGGAGTACAGCATACCTCGTGCGGAATAGCCACACGAGCCTCTCGTCTCTCTCCCTGGTCTGGCCTGGAGGCTGCCCTGCAGAGCTAAGCTGAAATCACGAGCTGACAATCACTAAAGAGCTGACAGCTTCTGCACGGGCCCTCCTAGCCAGCAGCTGAGGGAAGACACCGGGCCTCGGGAAGACGATCCTCCACGGGACCATCTCTCCAGACCAGTCACAGCTTCCTCAGTCAGATCTACTGACCCCACACCAGCTGTAATAGGTTCAGGTTGGATATCAGGAGGAATTTCTTCACTGAAAAGATGGCTAAGCATTGGAACAGGCTGCCCAGAGAGGTGGTGGAGTCACCATCCATGGAAGCATTCAAGAAACGACTGGATGTGGCACTTAGTGCTGTGGTTCTGTTGTCATGGTGGTGTTCAGTCCAAGGTTGGAGACAGACAGATAGACAGAAAGAAAGAAAAGAAAGAAAGAAAGAAAGAACTATGATACTGCCTTTAAACAACTCTGAGTGCTGATTTGGAAAGTACAGAACAAAAAAACCCAATAAAGCTCAAAGTGCCTGAACCCACGTATTGGACACAAGTGACAATGCTTACAGAACTCTTTGACAAGGATGTGAAGTAGTGTGTGGGATAACATGAAAAGACCTCCCTGAAGGCAATCGTACTTCCTACAAAATGAGTGTTGGAAGCTTTACATTATATACTCAACATTTTGTTTCCGTAATAGGCATAGCAGAGGACAGATTTGCTTCTGCCCCCCAGCAGCGTTCCCAGCAGTTGTTCCCTTGATGGCAGTCCAGCCAGTACTATCTTCACATAATTAGATGCTCCTGAGTTGTCTCCATAGGATCTTAGTTTTTTTCAACCTGCCTGCCTACAGACAGCTTCAGTGGATGCTGTAACTTTTTGATTCATGAGTGTCAGTCAGCCTGATGATCAGGTTTGTCACTCTGGCTACTTGCACAATGTTTTAGGACTTGTAACCATACAGATCAAACTGGCAGTTTCTGGCCATCTGCTTACATGAATGTAAGCGTGTGTGCTCAACCACACTGAGGTTAGTAACTAGGATTATCTTGGACATGGTCTCAGCAGCTGCATTTTCCGTGAGTGAAGAACTGTACGTTATAGGAACGTTTATGGCTCAACAAGGGAGAAAGCGCCTCTTCACAGAGTATTACCTTCCCCCACAGAGTGTTTATCTCTTTTTTTGTCTCTCTTAGTCCAGCAACTATATACCCTAGGGGATCTCAAGAAAAGCAGAGGAAATTTTTAAATAAGTGTCTAGGAAAAGATTGTTTTCTCTGCTGGTAATTTGCGTTTCTGTGGAGGGGCCAAACTGGTAATGGAGAGAGGCCCCAGAGAATTCTGAAGAACTTGGAGGTAGATATTGCTGACATCTGGATGTGGCATGAAGATGTTTTTGGACAGACCATAGAATTAGGTATGGTGAAATACCTGTTTCAGATCTGCTTCTATCTAGATTGCAGCAGTCTCCAATACTTGTCATTCCCCTTTCATGTACCATTTTCCAAAGGAGTGTTCTGATACTTGGCCATGGAAAAGGACTTTCAAGTAGGTCTTCTTGCTGAGGTGTTCAACCATGTCCCCAAGTGCTTCTGCTGCAAGGCAGCATACATAGACCATGAATTTGGCTTGTAGGCTGTTACTGCAGGTACTCTGGTAAGGTTTTGTAGACACAATAGCTGAGTTGAAAAGGCTCTTCAGGGGTATCAAAGGAGAATTTTCAAAAGAGTTACAGTGCCTTTACCTAGAGCTTGAGCTAAATATCCCAGATCTGTTGCAGTGCTTGGTTTGGCTTGGTTTAGCAAGCTGCAACCCGCTTAGGGCAGGGCAGCCATTCTGCCCTCCCGTAGTCCTTTTGGACGGCCCCGAGCTCCTGCTCTGGTCAGCTGGGCCCCACAACACGGTGATAGTAAAGGAGGCCAGAAGGGTCTCTCCATTGGAAAACTTTATTGTTACATGTTGATCTGCTGGTTCCCAGAGGCAGAGTGACCAAGAGAGACCACGTGATCCAGGTGCAGGGGGGTTTTCTCAGAGCTCAGGGGCGGTACATGGGCAGAGTTGGGGTACAGGAACTAATAGGGAGGACTCGAGGGGGTGGCCAGGACTAGGGGAGGGGGAAGGGGGGGGGGGGTCTCCATGGAAGGGGAAGACCTTTAATAGGAAAAGCAGTGGGGAAAATACACCACCACACAGATCTTTCAAACCTGATAAATTTGCAGGTATTTCTAGCAAAAATGACAAGAAAGAAGCAGTAAAGATGAAAAAGGACAACTACAAGTATATGAAGACATTCAGAGACAAAAATCTAAACTAAAATAAAAGTCTCAACTTTCACTGAGAGCTGAGACCATCAAGTGTTTACAGAGATGGTCCTATACAATGTTCAATATTTCAAATAAAAGATGGTCATACTGTAGTGATTACCTGCTACACTGAGCATATTGGTTTTTCTGTGGAATGCATTCCTCTCCTTCACTATGGACAGTGCTGTCAAGAGAAAATAAGTTTTATAAGAAGCTGCACTGGGGGAGGGGTTGAGGGCCTGTAACCCCTGCTGCCCGTCACATGGATGTCCTGGAAATGGGCAGCAGCTGCCTTTTATTGTGGTGTTCCACAGCCAGATGATTCAATACTGTGGGAAATCCTTTTAAAACCTGATCGTGTTCAACGAAGCATTAGTTTTTATGCTGTTCCCTTTTCTGCCTTCCTTTCTCTAGGGCTGGGAAACATTTCTGGGCAGAAGAGAAATGGGAAACAAAGAACATTTCACAGTCCAGGTCAGGTTATGATTTCAAGGATTGATGGCAGAAGGCAGTGCACAGGCAGCTAGGGAGTTAAAATACATTGTACCAGCTACCCTGCATTTCATCTACAGCCACATGCTTTTGAGAAACAGAGATACATAAGGGAGATTTGACTGCTTTCAGAAGTGGTTCTGTGATTTAAAGGTCATTGGCATGTCCCTCCTCTAGGATAAATGGAAGCTGCTTGTCCCATCTAACCTTCTCTATAGCCAAGCACTATAAAGGGCCTTACTGTGGATGCCCAAAGTTCCACAGTAGCGTAAGCAGGTTGCCCCAGTTTCCTCACTCTGGGCATCTCCATACCCCAGGCTAGGGAAATGAGGTACCTAGTAGATATGCTGTGAGTAATAACCATTGTGGTAATACGTATATGGGAAGATACTGGTTCAGCCATCTGCATTAATTATTTATTAGTGGTCTCATCAGGAGGAGCATCAGCTCTGAGGCTGGATATGTGGGATAATCTCATGGTCTGTCTTTGGGCAGGAAATGCAACTGGACAGTAATTTACAGAGAAATAACATAACCTCCAGCTCCTCAGAACTGATACCACCCTGTCACATCTCATCATTATTCAAGTGTGAAACAGCTCCTCGTCTCCATCCACCTCAGGTTTTTCAGCCAGAAGAATTGCTGAAATACATCTTCTTTTAAGCTTACAAGACGTTTTAAAACATGCATAAGGCTTGAAAATGGAATGCTACTCAATGATTTTTATAGGCACCTTCACAGCCAATTTCTGCTCTGATGAGACATATCAAACATCTGCTTTTAGAAAGCAGCTCAGGTCTTTGTACAGTCTTAAAAATGGAGTTTATTGCATCTCTTTTTTGATAGTATGCATGTTTTACCACACAACCATCATAGATCTCATTTCTCTTAGCTGTATTTTGTTCTTAAAAATGAAGTTTAACAAACAAATATTTTATGTTTACCTATATGGAACAAACAGTTTAGCAGGAAGGTAAATTGCTAATCTTAGATGTTTGAAAGCAGTGAAAAGGAGAAAAAATTAATTTGGTCCAAAATAGATGGTAAAAATTGAGGTTAGAGTTTCTCAGTGGAGTTAGTAGGAGTTAATACTTAATAAAATGTGTTTCTTGAGTAAAACAGTAGGTGCTGATGATCCAGAGTTCAAGGTATACCCTTTTGAGGGTGGTAAATATGCTCCAGATGAGCTCTATGCTGGTTTTGTAGACAGAACACCGCTAGAAGCTGATGTGCATCTTCTGGTTTAGTTCTACTCTGCACACCCTGATATTGTTCTCATATGTGAACCACATTGGTTACATGGGCACAGTAGAAATGATTCACTTCACACAAAAAAGCTCCCAGGTTGCATCTATATCAGTGTCTTAGTTTGAGGTGTGATTCTGGATGTGATGGAGGGATGCCCACTAACCCCCCAATAAACCCATGTATTCTATCCATTGGATGAGTGGGAAGATGCCACTAAGGTAGCTTTTCCACTGGCTGTACTACTGCTATGCATCTCAGGCTGCTATCAGATGCCAGACCACCAAGAAAATGGAGGATCTGAATGTGTCAGTTGATTTCCTTCAGGTATACTGGAACAATTGTTCTGGGACAGTGTTCTTAAAATCCCCTGGGTCTAATCCTTCATGTTGAAATTCAGAAGGTAGAGGAGAAGTCCCAACTTTGAAAGTGTTGCCACCAGGAGACAGAACATCTTTTGTTTTACTTTGTAGGTACTGTTTTTGTTGAACAGAAATATTCCCCATCAACCGTATATTTGTTTGGTTTTGTTTCCTTGTTTGTTGCATCAATAAAATCTGCACCTGTTTGTTTTGGCATCAGGAACATTTAGTTATCTGGCCTGTATAAACATTTCCCACCTGCCTTGCTTATCTCTCTTCCAGTGATAAATACTCACTACTCTTGTGGGTAAATAGCAGACCAGTTAATCCAGGTGAGGCAAATTCTTTAGGACATCTGCTGACACTTCTTTTTTAATGTGTGCTTTTGTGTTAGAAATTATGAGAGAGGTTTTTTTATTTAAGATACATGGGGAGAAAGAAAATGCATTTCTAGATGATGTGCTGTTATGATGAGCAGGCATTAATAATTGACATTCGTGGTGAGACAGAAGGCAGTATGCACTCTGAGGGATTGTGATGATATCATGGTAACCATGAGAGCAAAGCCCGAGTGGTCTGTGATGACGGCAGATATGTGCATTGCTCTATACAGGCTGTTCCTCTGTTGGGTAGTTTACATTTGATGGAAATCCATTTATTAAACTCATACGTAATATATCTACATGTACCCCTGAAAGTTTGCTGGGGACAGGATTGGGTCAGCTCAGTTGCACAAACATGGGGAGAATGAACAGCTTCTAACATGCATCACCCCAGCAAAATGAAGCAGAATTTCCGTCCTTGTGTTACAAGGGGAATAGCTGTGCTGCAAGGGAGGAACCTGCAGACGGGTGAGCCTGTTTTCCAGAACGAGTAGGTGAGACTTTCATCTTGTGTGCCCAGGACGCAGCCTGCTTTATGAGAAATTATAGATAGCTCCTATGAATTGTTGTAGTTGCAATTTCCTTTCATAACCTCAGTCCTGTCCCAAATATAATGCAAAGATGTATCTCCTCTGTGGTTATTGGCATGCATCTCCTTGCATTTGTGTAAGTTAAAATGAGTATGATCATACAGAGGGCTGCTTGTATTCTTCACACCCTCATAAACCAGTGTAACTCCTGAGAAAAAGATTGTTTTCTCAGACCTTTTTTTTTTTTACTTAATAATAAACTTACAAAAAAACTGATAAAAGTTTTGTTAAAACTTATCAAAATACAAATAGTTATTGTTTTCACTCTAATAATTTAGCAAATCAATTAATTAGCCTGGTGATAACCACCTCAAAGAGCAGCACTTTGACTCGGGTCCCACCTTTTCAGAATGGTTAAAATGGTGAAATGGTTTGGAGCAAAGTCTGGTACAGGACAGTGGACCTCCAACCCACTTTTTGCTGTGGTGTTAGTATATCAGTTTTCTTCTGCCTTTCCTTTTCCATGAGGGAAGGATGCATGCTAGCAACGATACAGGGCACCATACAGAGCTGCTGCTTGTTTCAACATATTTAACTAGGGCCTTTTTGTACATTCTTAGTTTTCACTGATGTTCAGGTGTTCTGTTTAGCTGTATGAGGTGGTAAAGAAAATGACTTCTGACATTCGAGAATCAGTCTGGAGTGAGAATTTTGTCATTGGCAGAGAGGTCTCTGCCTTCACAACACCAGTGTGACAAGGACCAGCCATCATTGGGTACTACTATGCTGTAGTAGTTCTTTGAATTAAGACATGATCAGCTTAGTATATAAGAAAATCTTTGATAGGATGGAAGAGGAATTAATGTGTTCTTTATAATTCCTTACTGTCCAGAGAGATGGGTAAGGATTGCTGCCTGAGTTCCTCTGTTTTTCCCCGTACAATATCTATAGCCCAGTTATCTGAATTCCCTCTTAGGCTTTTCCTGTATTCATCTGTTTTAGTATTATTTCCACATAAGTTAAAGTATTTTACAAAAAAATTATTTAAAGATGGATAAGAAAATATAAATATAACAAAAATGTACCTCCTTTGTTTTTCTCCCCCTTCCCCTGATACTCAAACATTTTGTGTGAAGACAAAATATTTTAGTGACCTGGGGGAGAGAGGAAGAAGGGTTCAGTGACCTTCAGCAATTTTTGAACTCCATCTTTATGAATGTCAGACCCATTTCAGGTAAATACAAACTTTTCTGGTGTCTGTCTGGAGAACCTGTGGAGCCTATTGATCTTTTTAACTTGCACTTACTCCTCAGACATTCATTGCCACAAGGTAGGTTAAAAGACAAGTTTCTACAGAGTCTGATAATCAGCCTTCAAAGCTGAATAATTTACATTGTATTTTCAACCTGTTTTTTCCCCCAGGGTTGAAGAGCTATTAGGTGTGGGATTTATCTACCAAAATTAACCTGTTTTGTTTCTATTAATATTCAGATTTAGCTCAGAAGAAAGCATTCTTCCATTTCAACTTTATGGTTTTTGCCAACCCAGCTTTTTACAGGCTTGAAAGGCCAAAGTGAAATGCAAAAATTGGCATTAGTTTTCCCATTAAAAAAAGCAGGAAACATACAATATTGGCACAAACCCTGTATTTCCTCTTTTGGAACACAAGGTGTAAGTAAACACCACGTTTTCAGCCCAATAAATGACATCTCTTCCAAGGAAACTAAATAAAACTACTCTTTCTGTCTGCTTTGTATGGAAACCGCTTGTTGAGAAATGAGCACTTGTATTTGAATAGCACAATTAACAATTATTTGTTCATTTACGACATTATTACATCTGTTTCTCTCAGTAGGAGTGTCAGGTCAGGCTGTTCTTGCCATGATGTCAACAGTTCATGCCTGTCTGTGGAGTTATTTTCCACAGGCTTATTTTCAGGCTGAGTGAATTCCCGATGTAGTTTACATGACTTCATAAGCAGTAGCTTGAGAGCAATGTGGTGGGTAACAAGTGGAGAAGAGAATGGGTCTGTTTGCAAAGATGGTGCTGAACCTGGAGGAATGTCTGTAGAACCAGAATTTCAAAACTGTCCTTGCTAGGGTGGGCTTGCTGCATCCTACCCAAGTCTTAAAATGTGTCCAAGTAAAAAAGGTTTAACTTGGAATCCAGCTCAGGTGTTTTGCTACACGTAGGCTCCATGTTCTTTGTTTGACAATCTGTGTTCAATACTGGTTTCTCATCTCACCTGGTTTTCCAAGAGTTCTTAAGATTTCTATTTCAGATTTAGATAGTTGCACTGATTTGTTTTGCTTTATATGAAACATTTTAGACTATACTTTAATCCTTTTCTGTTTTGTTTTGTTTTTTGTCTCATGTTTCAGGTGCAACAAGAAAGTTGTTTTAGTTTCCCAATAAAGTTATTTTGGTTTCAAGAATACCACCTAAATGCTTTTCCTTTAGTTTCAATATTACATTGTGACCAATTGCGTATTTTTCCAGGTTGTTTGAAATAGTAATGATATACTTTTATACAGAGATACTGCGGGTATTCAAACACATTTTACCCTCCAAAACCCAATATGAACACATTTTATTTCTCTTTTATACTTTGAAGATTAAATTAAAGTCATAGAAGCATAGAATATCCTAAGTTGGAAGAGACCCCCAAGGATCATTGATGTCCAGCTCCTGGCCCTGCACAGGACTACTTCAAGAAACACACCATGTACCTGAGAGCAGTGTGCAAAATTATTCTACTAACATTTTGGAATTATTTATGGGTAGCAGATTTACATATTTAATATTAAAAATTAAATTTTAAATGGGAATTATGAATTGAGGCTATGAATCTCTTTTTTCTACCAAGCAGGCAACATAGCAGAATTCTTAATGTGAGATATTTTCACAAATTGCACTGTACTAGTTGAAGATGAAGTAGAAATTTGACTGATGTTGATGGACATCTCTGCATTGGTACTGAGCGGGAATACACACCAGCTAATTATAGCATAGTCTAAATCTCTAACTTCTTGGAGCAGTCAGTGGAGAGAGAGCAACTTTTCCAAAGCACAGTTTAGAGCAGGAGCCTAGCATAGCTGTTCCTATTTGTGCCCTGAAGGATCATGTGGTAGATGTGTGCTCAGCCTCTAAGTATCTGCATAACTTAAGGTTTGTATAAGGTCTGATGTTATAACAGCTAGATGTTATAACAGCTAATCCTTACACATGTTAATTAAATAAGTATTATGATATAAAATCACAACTTTAACTTTACATAGAGTAGAAAATGGCAATGTTGATAGGTTTTATAAAAATGTCTGTTATAAAATTATATAAAAGCACATTATTATTATTTTCAATAAACATGTGTAAAGACAGTAAGATTAGCAGCTGAACATTTAAGCTTCCTTTTTTAGGCAGATTTCTTAAAGACAAATAAGAGGTCAGTGAAGGAAGAATGTGTGCCATTATTCAGTAGTTAATAGGTACCATTACTTGCTATCCCTGATTAGTAAAACTATGGTTCTTGATTCAGGCACACACACCACACACACATCTCATTTTTTGGAAAAGTAGTCTGAAAGATTTATTGCATCTTGCCTTTGAGCTTTAAAGGGAAAAGGTTAAAACAATGTAATAACTCTTAGTCAAGTCATTTCATATTGTAAAATACATGAAATCTCATGAAAGTATCACTAGTCCCAGCACTAACAGGGAAAAAAGTTCTAATGGTTTCTTCTTAAATCCCTGCAAATGTCAGCTTTTAGTTTCCTTTGGTCAAATCAGAACACTATGTATTCTTTTTAGGACATTTTTTTCCCCCCAAGGATTATATATTTCACTTTCTTGTCTCATCTTACTGCATCCTGAGGCATTCCCAGCTTTGTTCTCAGTCCAGTTATCAGTTCCACATGTCATCAAAGGAATACACAGGTTTTGGGTATCTGTTTAATATGCTCCTTTTAGTTTCTCTTTCTCAATTTACTGAACAGCTGCACAGAGAAAAACCTGAAAGCAACCCAGATGTGTTTAAAAAACCGATGTTTTTTATATGCAGTCATATAAATAATATTCCTGTTGAAACATTAACATCTAAACTATTAATTTAATTAAGGCCAATATAATCCTATGGCACATACCTTAACATTGTAAAAATTACAAGGTTCATCACTGTCCACAACCTAAAAATTGTGTTGAAAGATATATACTGGACCAAAGCTATCTGCTAAAAAATAAGCGAAGTAAGCTGCAGCATTGTGGTGTTGTCTAACATTTAATCGATATTCAGGAAGCCTGAGCCTGCTCTGTATACTTTTCAACAACAGTGCTCCACCACCAGCTGCTAATTCCTCCCATTCCCTTTTGGTGTGCTGGGGCAGCTAGTTGTGCAGCTGAGAAGTTCAAACAACTCAAACCTACTGTTTTCTCTGCTGGACACCTGTCAGTGAGATCAGTTCCCCACTTTGGTTCATGAGTAAACACTTATACCAGGAGGAATGAAGAGATAATAAAACGGCAGGAATAAGATATGATGCTGTTGAAATAAAATGATTATAATAAATATAATAAAACATATGATGCTGTTGAAAGTTTTAGAAAGAGTAGACAAACATTTCACACCTTCCCATGTCAGTAAAGCTCAAGTAATTAATACTTTTCCTTACATGTACATCAAGAACTCTTTAATATATATGTATATATCCAAGATTGTGAGGAGTGGACTAAACAAACCAGTCTGTCATGGTTTAGGAATGGTATTCTCTATGCCTCTCTGGAAATGCCACAGCATTTTTTTTTCAAATACTCTGCCATTTTATCAGGGTCCTGCTGTTTTTCAGGGGTGAACTTCCAAACCACTGGAGCAGAATAATCCTTCAAAAGATGACCCATTTTCTCCCACATTCCATGCCACTCATGTCTATCCACTCTTGGGGCAGATTTCTGAATAATTTCCCTAGAAATCTCTTTCATGACTTTAAGCATGGTGTGGACCCCACTGAGGAGATCTGGAAGACTTAGCAACAGGAATATTTTTTTAAATGTCCAAAGGGAATTCAAGTCTCAAAAGCTGTTGTAACAGGCCTGAAGGAGAAAAAAGGGGTAAAAGGCTGGGGAAAATCATCCTCCCCTGTTCCCTCCACAGACTGGATACGATTATTAATGGACTCCCAAAGGTAGTGCCCAAGGTAAGGGCAGGAGAGCAGCACTGCATACCCATCTCAAAATACCCTAATTGCCCTTGATGTCGTGTCATAGACTGATATTCCACAGCACAGCAAAGCAATCCTGATCCCTCTTCCTGCTTTGAAAATGAGCTCCATGATGGGCACGTAGTGCTTATATGGAAAGATATACAGGGTTAGGTGCCACACCCACATGAACAGACCAAGAGACATTGTGACCAGTGGCTCCAGAATTAATACAGCAAATACTTAGATCAAACTTGTTTCCAACCGGCTCTGGGCAGATCTGTTGTTATCTCAAACCTTTGTGACCCACACTGGGCACCAAATATGGCTGTCAGTTTAGGAATGGTTTAGGAATTTAGTGTTCTCACTGAAACCACTCCAAAACATGCACTGCTCGCTCACTCTTCCCTGTCTCACTCCATTCCCTGCGTGGCACTGAGAGAAGAACTGGAAGCACAAAAGGCAAAGATCATGGGTTGAGATAAGAACCAATAAGATAATTTACTGGAAACAGCAATGGAATAAGAAAATAAACAGTAACAGCAACAATATTAACAGCAAAAGTGTACAAGGGAGGAGACTGCTTCCCATGTGAATGCTCACCATTGTACCACAGGATGCTTGACAATACCTGGCTGTCACCATACTACCCTGACCTGGAAGGGACCCTTTCCCCATTCCTGGAAAATGACATGAGGTGGTATAAAATAACCCCTGGGTCCTGGCCATGGCCCCTCCTGGCTACTGTAAAAATTAACCCTGTCCTGGCAGGAACCAGGACACAGGCAAAACAAATAACAAATCATCCTTTCTGAAGAGCTGTGTTAACTTTTCCAGTGTTAAGTTCAGTTCACAAATTGTTTTATCCACCACGCACATGTATCTAGAAGTTTTTTCATTACATAGTGCATCATTTTTTTCTATAAATAAGTTGCAGATGTCCTTTCTTGCAAAAAAAGGGGACAAGGTGAAAAAAGTCTATTATCTCTGTTCTCTGAGTGATGTTCAAGGCAAATAAAGGTTAAGAATTGAAGGTCATTCTTTCTGTTGTTTATCCAATTCTATGCATAAGAACAGGATTTTAAGAGTCATACTAGATGTTCACTGTTAACATAATAAAGGAAGATTTTTTTTTTTCTTTTATTCATGAGTATTTCTGTGACATGCCAAAGATTCTTTTTTTATATCAATTGAGTGAGTTATGCTGGCCAACTTAGTATGAGTATCATAGTGCTTTTTCAACATCTCTATTTAATACATCTTTCCTACCTGCATACTCTGATATGATTCTTTCTTCTTTTAAGCCAGAAAGCCAGTTTTAGAGGCTTTTGTTTCTAGGCAGTTGTTCCTGATCCCATGCTGCAGTTTTGGTTGTGCCAACACTACTGCACATGGAGTTGCCTGGGTTAGAAAAAATCTTTCAGTTTTTTTCAGTTTGTTATTTAACCTGAAAAATGTAACTGAATGAATCTACAGCATATTTCCATAAACCTTTGAATTGTCACAACTCAGTAAACTATCAAAAGGGCAGAAAACATTGGTAAAGGTGAAGAGTGATGTATGAAAAGCAGGAGGGTATTTTGTGAGATAGTTCATGATTGATAGGATATTTCTAATGAAGTTAAAGCATTCTTGAAGTTATTAGTATTTAAAACCATGTTTCAAAGTCAGGAAAAAAAATTTTTAGTCATGGCTCCTCTTTTTCAGCACCACACCTTTTGGGCATATACTTAATAATTTTATTCCTGGTATTTCTGTTGTGTGCAGAAGTGGAACACCTGTTCAGGTTCACTTCTTCCCTCTATCCATTTTTTAAAATCTTTTAGTAATGCTTGTTATCTGGGAAAGATTTTTTTCTGCTCCTAATGGCATGGGTCATAATTTCCGTTGCGTTGTTTGATCTTTCTACAAATCATGAATTTGGTAGCTGTAATAATAACAAACCCCAGCAGATAAGAAATATGAAACAGAGGATTTAAAAGTAGTCCCATCACCAAAAACCTTTTTCCATATGAGTAACATGTGCCTGAAATAGCTCTCTTAAATGAAACGAAATGAACTAATATTTAAATTTGCCAAGGCTTCCACACTTGTGGAATTTGGATTTGGTCCTTTACTCTTGGTCAATTTGGGGCTGGGCAGTTATGAGACACCTTTTTTCTTCTTGTGGATATGCTCCTTATTCAATTGTCTGGGCTGTAGAGCTCCACAGCTTAGAGCTGTCAGGTAACTGCATTTTCCATTTCCCTTTCTGCTGCTCAGGGTGAGAGAGGGGGATGGACCTTTTTGTATCAGTGACTTTCTCTACACCAATCCCTCCTCTCCTCCAGAAAAGGTCTACATTTTTCCCGATTCATTTGGCTTTGTGTGGGATTGCTAGTTGTATAACCTTGAAGGCAGCAGCTCTTTACTCTGAAATCAGGACAAGCTGGTTTTAATCTTTATTTTCAAAGCCACAAAAGAGCTTGCTTTAATATTTTCAGTAATGCTTTCCCAAAATTTATTTTCACATCAGTAAACTCTCTTCACACCCTCAATACTTCCACTGCCTATTTCTAATACTTAAAATAACTAGTTATTTCTTTAGATTCAATCTCTACCTTTGGGAAGTGTAGCGGATTTTCCTCTCATTAATTCACATTCTATTCTTTAATCTCAGCCATTTTTATTTTCAGTTACATGTCTTATTAATACACTCATGTTTTAGCTTTCCTAATCATCATTGATCATTTTTATTTCAGTTTGACATTTTCTCTTTAATGTCTTTTAATTGAACATAGTCTAATTTTGTAAAAAAAATTCATCAGGTTCCCAGTAACTTATTTTTCTGTCTTTCATCTTTTCCTAGATAATGAAATTCAACTAATTGTATGGTTAAGCTGTTCATTCCTCAATTATGAACTGTAGGGACTGTGAGAAGATGGACAGGTTTTATGTGATATATATTTTATACAAGCAGCTCTTTGGTCAGATTGAAAATAAACAGGAATTTAAAAATCGTTCAGAATTTAAATGACGTGGAAACCTAAATCCATACACTAGGCAAAGAACCTAATTTGTTTTGCCATACATAACATAGGTTTTTCTTTATATAGCCCTTCACCAAGGAAAATAGATATGCTGACTTATTACCCTTAGCTCCACCAGAGGACATGCAGAAATGTCTCACACTCCAGACTATATACACTTAAGACTATATTATGGCCTCCTTTATACGGTCTCTCACTCTCATGTAGAGACATAGTAAGAATCTCTCACAGGACTGCCTCAAGGCATAACTGGCTAATGTTTGGAGAAATCATCACCAACTTTCAGGTCATAGAAAGGATGGCTCAGGTCTTATTAATTTAATAACTATGCTCCTTTGTTGTCACTTAAATTTTCCAAACTTAAAATGGGAACATTTATAGGACAGTTATTCTGTTTTAATCCTTTGTTCTGCAAAACATTCTACTGCTTGGTAAGATTAGTGGGCAGGTGCTCTGTCAAATTGCACTGATGCTACACAGCAAGTCTCGAGGCTTATGCGCAGTTGCACTTATCCCTGTCGCTCCCTTGAACTGACCAAAGGATCTCAAAACAGTCCCCATTCACAACAACCACCACTTCCTAACAGTTTGTTACTGTCTTTCCCTTACTTCATTCATATGCCACTGTCTGTGTATATATAGTGACTGTTCAGACTTTATGATAGCATGAACATGAAATGAGTGCAATACAAATAATTTTTTCTCAATTTCAGTAATTGTTTCTTCCCTGCTTGATTATATGACATCGGTTACTACCTTCTGTAGTTTGTATCTTGCTGTGATGCCTGCCAGGTGGCTAGCATGTGGGCCAGGCACTGGGCAATAGCCCTGCCTGCCACAGTAGCAGAGAACGGGTGCTGAGGGAGAGAGGGAGGCTAAGCGAGGTCCAAGCACGGCTCGCTTTAGCCACCAATGGAAAAGGCGCAAGGAGAGACGAAGCAACAAGGGACTCTTCTCAGGGGGACAGGAACGGCTTTACTGGAGCGCAGAAGAGAGGGGCCGAGAAGAGCAAAGAAAAGTCTCTGACAGGGGATTTTCTACCCCACTTCTCAGGGCAGAGCAATCATAGAACATCCAATAACAGAACAGACAAGGGGTGGTACATCGGCGGGGATACATACAACTTAACCCATGGGGAGAGAGGTAGGTAGAGAGGGTGAGCAGAGTGGTGTGGTGACCAAGGGAGGGAAGAGCGGTGGCCATCGCAGACGTGCAGGGTGTCACATCTTTCCCACCTTGGCCAAGGAACTTTCTTGCCAGACAGCCTGAGGGCATCTGTGTTGTGGCGGGCAGCTACCTTAGGGTTCCTGGGCCTCATGAGAATTAAACCACTGGACCTTTTGTCCAATGGGGCCTAGGACGCCCTGGCACAAGCCATGGCTCACTGCAACAGTATCTGTTTGCAACAAATGAGCAGCCAAGATGTTTTGCTTCAGGCATGAGAAATTTTTATGAGAAACTGATCCTTTATTTCAATACTTATTAACTTTGAAACAGATAATTTTCAATATAAGGTTGTAAGTATGGTCTGATTTATGGCAGTTAAATTATTGTAAAATTGACAAATCTCTTAGATATCCAGCAATCTTATGGGAAGAATGACTTCACATGTGTTCAATGCTACACATTGAATTTTACTGATAAAGTCTGAAATTCATGTCACCTCACAACCTTATATATTCTTTCACTTAGAAGTATTCTCCTTCTATCTCTGCTCCTTTTCACACTGCTAGAAATGGCAAAATCAGGCTTCTGAGATTGCCTTTTTCCCTTCTGTTTCAAGTGAAATGCAAAGTTTAAAAATCCCTGAAGAAAACATGAAATCCTATATTATTTACATGAGTAAGAATTCTACAGATGGAGCCTGACATAAGGGTGATTCAGTGGTGTGGGTTAAAGAGGAATTTCTCCAAACCTTTTCACACAACTAGGAATATCTCTCATCTAGTGTTTTTGTGAGACTTGGAAGGAA
Organism: Corvus kubaryi; assembly: GCF_017639235.1. Lineage (NCBI taxonomy): Eukaryota > Metazoa > Chordata > Aves > Passeriformes > Corvidae > Corvus > Corvus kubaryi. The sequence continues at coordinate 4,342,942 of NW_024581126.1, read as the reverse complement.
AAATAATACCCTTTTTGTCCCTCTATATTGTATTTTGAGTAATTATGCATTCGAGGTATTTTCTTCTAGTCACCTCACTGTCTTCACTGGGCATTGCATCAGACCTCATTGGCAAAGTCCTTAGGCTTGAAGTAGAAATACACCTAGCTTTGATAACTTCAGTGGAATTTTGCACCTGAAGTGGTTTGATTGTGTTTTGATGAGATTGTAAGCCTCTGTACTTGCATGAACATAAAAAAATGGATTGATATTAATGCTTACAAAATACTCATAGAGCAAATTCTTGTCAAGCGCTATAGTGGTCTGTGTAACAAAGGACTGTTTCTCATGAACCAAAAATATATGTATTTTCTAATGTTGCAAAACTGCTATAGCATTTTCTTTATTCTTAATAAAACCTAAATCCAGGATTTAGTAGACAAGTGAATACTGAGATCAGTGAGTGTTTTGCAGTTTAATGAAAGAATGAGATAGGCCTGGAGTTCTGTAACTTAGTGTTTATTTTTTAGAGTCCAGTTTCAAATAGTACAATGTGTCTTCAGTTCTAGTCTAATGAGATATGAGGGTACATACTCAGCTTCTTGTTGATCTGAAAAAGGTACAAAAGTAATGCAGAAACCTGGTGCTTTCACTGAAACTATGGGAAATCAAGGGTCCTCAGTGTCTTCATGAAATGTGTGTTAAGTGCCTCAGGCTGATGAGAAAAATTGGAGTCCCCTAAATGGAACATGAGTGCCTTTCAGATAGTGCAAAACCTCCACCAAAATTACTCTGGTTATTGGTATTAGAATCAATACAAACTAAAAGTTAAACTAAACCAAAAAAATTAGTACCGAAATGGATAACCCAAATCTTCTGACTCATTTACCTCCTTCAACCCAAACTGCATGTGTACTTCAACTGATACTAAAATACTTGGTGTTAATCTATTGTTATGAATGTCACTGTTCTCTACAATTTGCTTAAGATTAGATTTTTTTGAGTATTATAATTGGGAATTTGGCAGAGCATAAAGTATGAGATAATGAATTGAAAGAACAGCCTGTGCTTGCAAATTCAAAGCATTTACATATGAACTATTTGCAGTTTCTTCAGAAATTTGTATTCTGAGTACCAGGTACTGACCTCACTTGCAACTCCCTTACCCCGTATTGAGCACGATGAGTAACATTTCCTGATAGTTTCCCCTGTATAAAGAATTATCTCATATTTTTAGCATGTAACTCAAACACAGCCCTAAAGTAACTGTTGCTCTGCAATTTTTTCAGCACTGATGAAGGTGAAAAAGTACAGACAAACATGCCCCTTTACTGCCTTGTCTGACTTTTGTACATTCAAGACTACTGAAGATATTTTCTAAAAATTCAAGCCTGATTTTTTGGCCTGCTTGCCTGTGGAGGACTGCTGGAGCATACTGTAGCTGGTTTACACTTTATTCATTCACTGGGAAGTTGCCTTGTATCCGGCTATTCAGATTTTGTGACGATAGAGAAAAATATAAAAGCCTAAAAGACATCAAGTCAAATGAGCAAGGGAGCTGGGGAGGGGTCTGGAGCACAAGTCTGATGAAGAGCAGCTGAGGGAACTTGGGGTGCTTAGCCTGGAGAAAAGGAGACTCAGGAGGGATCTTATGGCTCTCTACAACTCCCTGAAAGGAGGGTGTAGCCAGGTGGGACTTGGCCTCATCTCCCAAGGAAAGGGCCTCAGGTTGTGCCAGGGGAGGTTTAGACTGGATATGAGGCAAGCTTTTTTCACTGAAAGACTGGTCAGGCACTGGAACAGGGTGCCCGGGGGAGTGGTTGAGTCATCATCCATGGGGATATTTGAAAGCTGTGTAGATATGGCACTTAGGGACATGATGTAGTGCTGGGTTTTTGGTTGGACGATGACCTTAAAGGATTTTTTTCAACCTAATGATTCTGTGGTTCTATGAGTATGTTATACTAAAAAGGAGAACTCTCCCTTCTCTTGATTGATAAAGGAAATTTTGGCTGTACCTTGTAGTCTAACTTCTAAATTTTCATATGATATTATGTATTGTCTACATATACTTCATACCATGGAAGTCAAGCTCATAAGCAACATAAGTAGACTTTATATTTTAATTAATCAAATACCTCTGAATTATTCCTTGTTCACTTTTTAAGTGAAGAAGCAGTCCTAGCTTCAAGTTGGTCTCCATGGCAGCAAATGAAGGCATTTCTATGAGATCCCTGTGCCCAGTTCCCTAGTGCAGCCAGCAGCTCTGCCATACAGTCTGTTATGTACCCTGCTCAAGCTTCAGCAAAAGCAGGCATTTTCAGGCCCCAGGACTTTTTATTAAAATTCAGATGATTATAAACCTCTTCCTAATTTCCAGACCAGGTATCAAAACTCTGCTTTAATAATTGTGTCATCTCTTCACTTTACAAAATCTCTGTTAAAACATTTTTACTTTTATACTCCAAATTCATCAAAGAGGTGGAAAAATCAGCCCTTACAGAGTGACTTTGTTCCTACACTTAAGGAGATGGTCAATGTTAATAATAAGATTTAATTGCACTTGGAAATTAATTTCATTTTTTATAGGCCAGTTTTATAATCAAGGTAAAATGGGGTTCTAACCTGCCATGTCTTTACAGGCTGATGGGCTAATTTAGTAGGAAGGTAGGATACCTGGATATTGGCTGCTCTAAAAATCCACAGAAAAGATCCAAAAGAATTTTACAGTATATATTGTATATACCACTTCTTATTAGCTATGTATTTTTGTAAAATATATATAAAAAATTAAAGTCCATTTTCTGAAGCAAAAATCTAAAGTGAAATTTCCAATACAAAATCTGAATTTCATATAATTTAAATGTCTTTGAGAATCAGGGATCAGATTTTAAAGGTCAGAGCCACACCAGTTCCTAGAATTTGGATTCAGGTGCTTCAAATACTTTGCCTGGTAATGTCATGACGGATGACAGCACTGCAGGATTTGTGTCAGGTTGTTTAATATTCCTCCCCCCACATAGAATTGTATCACTATCTAAGCATTTATATATATAAAAAAATTTGTTTTTAAACATGAAGCAATGCTGTCTGTAATTTAGAAATTTAGTAATTTGCATTATTTGGAATGTCCATAAAAAGTATTATACAAATGTACATAAAACTCTCTTTAGTCATTTACAATTCCATCACTATGAAGCAAACACTTTTGTTTGTTTTGGAGTATGTTAACAGTGTCAATTACTGTTGTAGTAACAATAAATTATTTTACTTCACTTCTGAAAAGTGACCATATAGATACTAAAATAAAATACCAAACGCTTCTGATACAAAGTTTTTATACTACTATAACTACAAACAATTAAACCAGTTTGTTTTCTAGCCTTTTCTTTGTAGAAAAACCTTACATGCATTCATTTAATTTTTAAAGTAAGTTTTCTAAATCCCCTGCTTGGATTACTGAGGTAGATAGCTGAGTTGATTAACTTGCTAAATGCATATAAGCTTAACTATAGAAAAATTCATGTCAGGAAAATTTATGATGCTGTGTTAAGATACTCATTTGCAGAGGTGTATTCAAATCAGATTCAATAATGGCACTGAGGTAAAAGCAGTGCAGTTCATACATTAACAGTAAAAGCAAGGGCAAACATCAAATATTCAACATGCAGAGAAACAGAAAATGTTGGGTGTCTTTGATAGATGATGACTAAGAATGGCCACAGTAATGGTATACAAAACAATGAAGGACACAAAGATTACAAGTTCTATTCAACCCATTTTTCAACTCAAGTTGAAGGACTCATGTCATAAGACTAGAATTTTAAGGTAAGAAAAATATCTTAAATCTTAACTAACAAGCATTCTAAAGGCTTGTATAGAATTTAAACAGCCTCTGTATTGGGGGTTAACACAGATCATTAACTTCATGGCAACCAAATATTGCCAGCTCTTTAGTGGATAATGAGACCACCTATTTTTTATATTTAACAGTAGGATAGGTTTGGGACTGCTCTACAGAAGCAAACGGATTCACAGAAGGCTAAGAGCTGAACTTGGTATGAGCTAGTAGCAATTCACTAACTCACTGGATAAAGTAAGGTATCGGTAAATCTTTTTGTATCATGGTATTGTCTAAGAGTGATATATTAATAAAGCAGCCTGCTTAACCATTCTGCTATAGCTTGCCCAACATTAATTTCCCTGTTTAAACAAGTCTCAAAATTCATAGGGAGAAAAAACTACAAAGACTATATAAGTATCTTGTAGTGGGGGATTTACATTTATCATATGTTGGTGATTATAACAATTATGAATATGTACTTGGCAGATGATAAACTGGGTACGTTTGGTGGTATTTATGTTCCTCAAGCTGGCCTTGTCCAAGAGGCATAAACATGGATAGGCCACTTCTCTTTCGCTGATGTTACTGGCACCTATACTACTGCTCTCTCTTCTCCAGTTCTTCTCAAGTCTTGGCATTACTCTGTGTTTGAGCCTCATGGATTTTCTGGAATTGTGAACGTGTAGCTTAGCTTCTACTCTACTAGTGCTAAATTCCAGTTTTTCAAGGAAGTATTGTGAGTTCCTGTAAAACAGTATGAACCTGTTATGTACAAATATGTTTTCGTTCTAATTGCAAGATGGGCTGCGTTTCTGATCAGGCAAAACAAATGGAATAGAGGTAATTTCCTGATATTACTTGCAAGTGTAAAGAACAACAATGCATTTAGCAATCTCTGTTTATTAAAGGTTTGCAAGTGGTCCCTTTAAATGTTTGTTAACTTTGCTTTCCAATTTACTAGAAAAAGGAAACTTATGCTGACAGGGAGGCAATGTTATGGGGGTGGAAAATAGGCACTATCCAATCAGTGAAGCTGGAGGTGGGAGGAACAGCTGCTTCTTAAGCAATGACACATAAGTAATATTAGTCCCATTTGTTTACTTACACTGTAAACTTAAACAACAAACATCTGTTTTGCATGTTTTCTTCCTAAAGGCCCTGACATTTTCAGCATAAACAAGGCTTCTTAGATTTTTTCATGAGAAAATAGTTTGAAGCAGTCAATAGTAGGAAGGTTATTAGTATTAAAAGAACACTCAAACCCCAAAACCACCACTACCGAAAACCAAAAATCACAGAGAAACTGCATCCAAACCCAAAACCAAGATCCAAAAGAAAAACATAGTTTTCTTTCAGTTGTTATCATAGTTTTCTATATTATATGCTACAAAACGCAGAGATAAAGTATGAGGGGAAAGTTAGATTAAGATTTTGGTTTTTTTCCCTGCTTTTCTCCTGTCTTCATGAATGTTTGCAAAGAACACATACCTGCGATCTATGAAACATACTTAACTTTTAGATAAATTCTGTTTCCCATATAAAAATAACTGGTGAATCACTCTTCAGATCTCAAGCATATTTTTATATTCTGTTGTGTTTCCTTTCTCTCTTTTGTGCATCTACAAAACCAATCCATTTTTAGGTCTTGTATACTTGGGGTATGAAGTACTGCTGTGATAAAGGGTGAGGGAATCTGTGTCTGTATGCTATACAGGAGGTCAGAGTGAATTACAGAAAAACAAAAAAAAACCCTACAGGGCAAAGACTTGTTTTATAGTGAAATTCAGTGCCCTGAAATGAGATGCTGGCTGGGGACTACCCGAAGGGGCACAGCGTCCTTTCTGCAGATGTCCCCAGGAGGGCAGCTGCAGCTTGTGCAGGCTGGTTCCTCTGCTCTAGGAGCAAACCCCAGGAAAACGTGACAGGAGCGTCGGCAGAGGCAAGGAAGAGGGAGTAGTTCTCTGTATAGGTTCCACAAGCGGAGTTTATTCCATCCGCAGGCAAACGGTACAAGGATAAAGAACAATTTGAGGATAGGGTCCAGGCTTACACTTGGTGGATTAGGGGTGGAGAGAAGGGAAACAACCAATCGGATAGCACCAAATGGGATGGACTAACAGGGAGGTATCCAATGGGAATAACTTGGAGGAGGGATTTATAACAGTGAACCAATAGGGCATCTAGCCGAGAAGAACTGTCTAGACTTAATGCATAGTCAAACAGTGAAAATACATATGTATAAGTATATATATAAAATTGGTTTGGAAATACGACCTGACCCCCCAACTCTGATATTGGATTAACAACAGAGTTGGAAGACATTTCATTATTTTAAGTGTCAAATTAGCCTGTACTAATTGTCAAAGATGTATTAAAATATTTGGAAAATAACTGATTTCATATGGTCAAAAAATATTTGCAAATATATTGTATTCCAAAACTACTCTAATCGGAAAAATACAAAAATATATTTGAAATATTTTTTACATATATTCAGAAATAATAACTTCATGTTTTGTTTAAAAATTTGCCTCAATTTAATTTAGAAGGAGTAAAAAATATTTGGCATCTAGAAAAAAAATTCAGAATGAAATCTTTGCATGACATAATATTTGTTTTCCAAGAAGGCTGTGCTATCTTGTGTGCAAAAATGGGTAATTCCATCTACTTTCAGTCTACCTAGCAGTTGTTTTCACAAACCTACAATAGATTTTGCTTATAAAATGCTCCTTCTACAATATCACACTAAAATACCTTTACTTACTTGCTGCTTCCATGACACATATCAAGGATCATACCAGGGTAACTGGCAAATCTTGCCTCAGACCTTCAAGCCATTCCCAGTGCCACTTATTCACCCTGATCCTTTTTTTTTTTTTTTTTTCTGAAGGCTTTGCTCCCAGCTATATAGTCAGAATGTGCATACCATCTTAGCCAGTGCAGTCCAAACTGACATTTTATCTTGACTGACTCATAAAAGTAGATATTAAGCTAAGGTTCTGAGTTATGAGCTGAAACTGCAGAGGAAGCAGCAGACATTGTGTTCTACAAGCTACACTGCAGGGAAATAAGCCGAAACAGAACAGAGGTGTGACAAAAGTAAATTCCCATAATAAAATTTGTGAGTTCTTTTCTCAGTTTCTTGTCTGTCAGATTAGAAGTCTCAAGCATAGGAATACTTATGAACTTGGATGAAACTCTCCCGTCTTTCTTCTCAGTGATGAAATCTGTGATGAAAGTCTTTATTTTCAAATTGCAGCATCATTCTTGTGGCTTCATTTTAATTTGTATTTCATTTGAAAAGTGGCGATCAAAATTAAACGCAGTGGTCTGCTAATCCCACAAGATGCTACATCATTGATCCTAATCAGTTGTCTTCATATTACAAGTGTCAAAATTAAATTAAATATCTTAGCAAAGCATCACTTTGTGAGTAATGGTAACCGCAGAAGTGTTATATATACAGATCCATGCCTTGAAAAGGCATCTATCTGCATGCATTGTGTGAACAAGGTGTATAATTGTAGTTCATGCATACATGTTCTTGCACCTAGCTGTATTAAAATGCAAGTTTGTTAAACAGCCATGGAAGCTTTTGGTTTTAAGCTGGCCCAATGAGATAAATATTGAAATGAAGTCACCTGACTCCACTGGAAAAACTCCAATTAACACAGTGGCTTGCAATCTGTCAGCATCCTCTGTTCTATATTGATTTTTCCATACTTATTCCTCAATGCTAAATGCTTAAAATTGAGAAACTTTATGTGAACAACAAACTCATTTGCTCGAAAATTATATATAGTTTGATGGATGAAATTTAATTCAATAAAATTGGAAATGATTTGCAGCACCCCTATTTTTTGTATTTCAGTCCACATTTATTTTCTGTCCCATCATGTCTGTTTCTATGCTTTCTTTTGGCCTGATTCAAAGCTGTTGTTCTTAATATTGCAATATTTTCCTGGAGCTAGACATTTTGTCACAGTGTATGCTAAGGATATAAGTGGGAAATAAAAATTTTTGAATTGAGATATATCCTATTTGTGTTTTAGATCCTGTTACATATGGATTATCTAAACTGCTGGTGATCGATCAGAAGCACCCTCAAGCATTGGATCCCTTGGTTTTCTGTGGATCATTCAAAAGCTGGAATTGGAGTGCTCCCAAAAAAGCAGGATGAATCGAATCAGTGCATCAAATTTAGCTTCCTCTACCTACACATTCTTAAAAAAAAAAATCCCAGAGTGTTTAGTACCCTCAAATGCCCCCTCCTGACAGTCCCTCAGTCCTTTCTGTCACCTCAGTTTTGTGGTATATAATCAATCTCTCTGGAAGGCTGCCATGGAGCCATTGTGTTATCACAGACACTCTGAAATTGTAGAACTGTGCTATAATAATAATAATAATAATAATAATAATAATAATAGCACCACCTGGGGACCAGAGAATGGTGAAATCCAAAGCCAATCTATGAATGTGGGTAGTCTACCACAAACGAGACTACATGGTGCAGATACTTGCCCATCCACTTGACTTGCTGTTGGATTTGTTTAGGTATTTGAAATTGGTACTGTTGAGAATGTGAGAAAAAAAAATCAGGGTTGGTCTTCTGCTGTACCTAAACAATTTTGCATGGGAGGAAGTAGTTTAATTCTGAAATTTTATTTTGGTCTCATTCCTAGTTAAGAACAATTTTTTTTTTTTTTTAGGGAAAAATAAAATCCTATCCTAGGCTCTTAGGAAGAAAAATAAGTGTTTTTTTCTGTAACAAAAGGTGTGGTAGGAGCCACTTGTGTCATCTTTGTGCCAGGCCAGTCAAATGACATGTAGCGTTGCATTAAGATAGCATGAAGGTTTTCCTTTTCAGGACTTAGGAGTTGTATGTAATTTCTGGTGACATTAACTTAAAAATGTGTAATTCCAGATTTTAGGGAGAACAAGAGTTTGGTGGTTTGTCTAGATTTTCATGAGAATCAAATGGGTAAAGAACAGAGGATTGGCTGTAAAATCTAAAATCTCTTGGCCTATAGTGGAAAAATTTTGTTTCAAGTAACTTGAATGCATGGACAGGAGTAATTTTAGAGTCTTGCTTGGATCACTAAGGCTGTATGTTGGGCATATTGGAACTTGGCTGTCTTAATTTCTGTGCCCAACTTGAACTATCATTTCCATCTATCCTAACTCTTGTGAATAGTGAGTCTTCCCATCCAACGTAAAATGTGTGGAGTGAACTTCATCATTTTACATAGCTGCTCTGCTGTGGCTCTTAAAATACAAAAGTTATTAATAGAGGACGCATGTCAGCCAATCTCTAAAGACTGGGAGAAGATAATAAAAAAGATGAAAATAAACAGTAACGTGACATCGGCAGTGATTTGGACTACTGTGTGTGAATAATCTTTGAAGAACAAGGCTGAGAAAGAGTAAAATATGGGGAACGCAGTGGTATACCTTGTAAGACTCAGTTTCCTTGGATGTTAGCCTCTCCTTGGTCTTCAGGTTTTCAGAACTTTTCAGTTTGCAAGTTCTACAGTAGGAAGAACAAACAAGCCATAAATAACTAAATATATGATCTCTCCGGAAGACCACACAGGACATTTTAGTGTGGCAACCAATGCAATCCTACGTAAGTTTTTCCTATTAAAATTCAAATAAACCCTATTTCCTTACATAATAAACTTACACACAGTAAACTCTAATCCTTACTCTAAGTCCAACAATTACAGAAAAACAGTAGCAGAAGGGACACTGACAGGTCATGTGCTTCACCCTTTTGTGCTGAGGTGTGATCTGACCTGTTGCTCCTCAAGCTCTATTTGTACAGTTGCTATTTAAATGTACTTAAAATGTTGTTATTTTTCTTACTGAGCATTTTCTGCGGGGCCTCATAACTGCACCACAGAATTTGTTCATAGTTTTATCCTAGGATAATGCATGCATTTCCAAGCAGACGACTTAACCACCTTCATTATATAATGCCAAACAATCAGACAATGGAAGCTAAGCCTGTTGTCAAATTGCATTTACAATTGACATTCTGTGAGACATTAGAAGTTACTACATATATCTTCAGTGCATGTGGGAGTCATGACATTAAAAATGACATAAAACTTATTATGCAGACAGAAAATAAACATTTTTCTTCCCTTAAAGAATTTGAGATTGATGGATAATTACTTTGCTTGCCAAGGAGAGACTTCCATAATCAGTATAAATCATAAGGTCATTAAATTGGTAGGGCAATGAGAAATAAATCAATGCCCTGAAGATGACTTGTAATTGCTTGTTGCAGGATACATGGCTGAATGATATTTTGTAAAGACCATACTGTGCATCTATTTAATTGTGTTGGATGTGTTTGCGAGTCTATAACAGAGCTAGCTGAATAAGTCAAAGACCACCCACATATGAACCAAATGACTTACGTGTCTGTGGGACACTCAGGAAAATCTGTACTTACTGCTCTAACTCAACTTTATCAGGAAATTCCTAGGCTGCCTTAAAAGAGCATAGAAAAAGAAACAAAAGTTTGATGCAATTCATTTAATGTAATACTAAATCCAACGATACGGAGACAAAAATGAAATGCAGTCATAGCGACAGCAATACTATTTTGGAATGTTCTGTATGTACATACTTCATAATTGGATTAAAATGACCAGAAAGTGACAATTCTCCCACAACCAGCCAGCTCTATTGTACCATATCTAATAAATAGTTTGGAATCAAAATCACAAGAAATTTGCAGTTCCTGACCTTTTAGTAGTGTGGGTTTATAAATAATATATTCATCTAAATCAACTTGATTAACATGTGCATCTGCAGAAAGGCAGTAAATAACTATTCTAAAATTGAAGTAAATTGTGGTACAGGATTATCAGAGGGCTTCACATTCTAGAGAATTGCCTTGAGTCTGTTCTGCAACCTGGGCAAAATAAATATGCATATCTAAAATACATTTATGCTATTGTTTTCCCTGTGGATTCTGGACATTGTTGTTTTCAGTTAATATTTATATCAGTCATGATTAACTCCACTCAAAATAATAGGATCATTCCAGATTTATATCAGTGTCATTTTGTTAGCATGCCAGTTATCAGTGAAGTAAAATGTTCTATTAATGGTTGCTCATTCAACATGCTTAGTTTCAAGCAAATGTATTTGTTTAGTATGGATGACAATGATAAAGTACTTATATGACATTAGGGCTTAATCAGTGTCTGATTCCTATTGTGTTGTGCGCTGTACGAATATGGAAGTCATGTACCTTACCTCCAGATGTTTTAGGATTACAAATGAGAATAAAAGGCTTGGTGTAGTGCTAACAAATGAGAAAAAAAAAAAGTATAATTAATATACTTTTGTTCATTATGTATTGTAGCCAAGGTTTTGGATTTTGTCTGTTTGGGGTTTTTTTTTTTTTACCTCGGAGGCAACATACTAGAAAGTGGAGACAGTAGGAATGGCCAGACTAGCTACTGTGAAAATGCTGGAAAGGCATAAGAAGCGAGTACTACATATTTAACCAGTAAGTTACTGAGAAGAGTAAAGCAAATCTGAAATGATTATTTAATCTGAATCCTACCATTTTATTGTTTGTTAACTGAGAATAAGCAGACACACAAGTGTTAGAGACTTTTCAGAGCACATATTGAAGCAGTTCACAATCTGCAGATTTCCATGGCTACTATCCAAGCATGTATTTCAAAGAGCAGTGAATATGACAGCACTGAAAATTCCAAACATTGTTCTTGATTAAAAATTTGTATATTGCCCCAGTCTTTACAAGGAACCAATGCAAAAGCTGCATCAGAACTCCAAAGCATACAGCATACATTCAAAAATGAGATTCATCATTCTGAAGGAAGCTGATCTTTCTGAAAATAGATGAGAAATGTAGAAATTTTATATTACATATTTGTCTAATGGTTGGATCCAGTTTTAAATTTCATTTATGATTATATTTAATGTTAAGGCTTTTATGTGAAATGTAAGAATACAGCAAAATTGTTCCCAGTCTGTTAAATTACAGATAAATATGTTTATCTGTTTTCAAATGGAGTACTCAATGGCTATCTCTATTTGCCTTAATTATGTTCAGTTAACCTTTGGAAAAAAAAAATCCAAATGTTTTGAATTATGTGTTAACATAAGCAGTTAGAAAATACACTGCAGTTTCAAACGTGATCAGTTTTAGTATGGACACTTCAGAAGTCACAGACTTCTAGTAAAATTAGTTTGCTGAATATAATAGAATGATATTATTTTTATTGCTTGATTATATTCTACTTTCAACTTCATCCTGTCTCAAACCTTTTCTGTATATTGAATATATTTTTTTTTCCTGGTATATTTAAGCAATTGTCCTTTTCTCTTATCCACAAGCAAGAATGAGAGAAGGAGTCTGTGATTTTCTAAAAAGTTGGTATGTTTCTGTAGTGGTTCCTTAGAGAAGATGTTGGGCCAGATTTTCAGGTGTAACAGTTCAGTGCTGTTCCATCAAATCTGGTTCTTTTAACATAAGCAAACAAAATATGCAGTCAGGAAGACAGTACACAGGCAAATTGAACAGGTCTACTGAGTCACATGAACTTTGAACTTTGTTGAATGCCTAAAAATAAATATATGGAAAAAAAGAGATTTAAAAATAGCAAGGCTTCAGCTGACTAAACTAGAGCCATAGTATCTCCGGTGCTGTTCTGTTGCCACATCTCAATACAGAGAAGGGATAAAGAAGTCTTGGAAGAATTTTCCAAATAATGTTCTTGAGTAGCTTTCTTGGACTTGAGCCCTTTCAAAGTTTGTATCATACCAGTACTGAGGAGAATATTCTTTTTTCAGCAACAGCAGTGGACATTTTCATTTCCACCTGCACTGTCTGAATACAGAGGAGGAAGACCAGAGGGCACTGAGTTGCCATAGACTGGCATTTGTACCTAATCTTCAGGGTTGTATGGTCTGAGCTTCACAAGCTAGATAAAGAGGACCTGTTCCTCCTGTTAGGCATCTGAACCTGGATGCTTATTTGTAAAGCATACAGAAGATTAGGTAACACTTTTGAGTCTCTATGACTAAATGTCTTTGATAACAAATCAGATATTTAGACAGGAAAGTAGACTAGAACTTCTGTTTTCTACAGTTCTGTGATAGTCTTATGTCATTCTTTTTTCACTTTCCACTTCAACAATGACCTGGTAAAGGAATTGCAAACATAGCAGATGGAATTTCAATATTACCTGGAGAAAAAGACTGAAAGAGGAAAGCCAAAGCCATTTCTTGTTTTATTTTGGGAATTAAAGTTGAGGATATGAGGTGTTTTCCCTTGGCCAGGGAGGCGGAGGGAAAGGAGGGGTAATGCCAGCTGCTCTGTTACTCATGAAAGCAAGATCTCACTAATTCGATGTTCTTCTCCACCTACATACAGAGAATAATCATCTCCTAAAAATATTTATATATCCATACTGATTTCAAATAGAACACATGCTTCCAAAAATGTAATAAAGAGATGTATGTTCCAGTAATGAAGGTTATAAAATATTTAAATACTTCCTCCGCTTCTTTCAAGAGGAAATGCCAAACAGCTAAGAGGAAGGAGATTCCAACTTCTCTTGTTTTTAGTGTGAGGTTCTCATTCCCCTTTGATTTATCACTCTCTTCTCCCAGAATAAAAACCTATTACTATTTTGTGATGCATATCCTGATCCAAACTTCATACATATGCATTGCCATATGTTTCACACTTCATATGCTTTCCTTAGTTTCATTTCAGGTTCAACATCAACACTCTTTACCCATCATGCTTATATACACATACTTTGTTCATTTCACACATCTTCTTGTGTTTGCAGAGTGGAATAGAGAAAGAAGTTGAATTGACTATATATCTTCTGGGGAAGAAGAGACTCCAGCTCATATATAGGCCCTTCTATGTCATTCTTACTGCTTACTTGGAAAGTATAGTATAAGGTACTTACTGACTATATGAATCCAATCTAAACTCTATTGCTTGTGCAGGAGTAGAATTTCAGTGAAATTAAGAAAAACCTTTTTTTTTTGATAAAGAAAATTAAGTCACGTTAAGAAATTACAAACAGCTTTGGGAATCTCTAGGCAGCATTACATAACTGGATTTTAGATTCCTTGTCACCTAGTGGAATACCTTGCTTGGTTTAATGCTTATGCTATCTTGGGGACAGGTAAGGATCCCTGAGTAGGGATTCTCAGGACCAACTTCCTGGCACAACCTAGAGCGAAGATGCAACTTGCTGCATGCAGGCTGCAGGGAGAGCCCTGCTTTAGCTCTGGATGCTCAAGACAAGTGTTGTAGACTCCAAAGTGTGTATTGTGGCTTTCCAGACAATGTAGTCCCTGCAATATAAAAAGAATCCTGTTTCCTGATGACTGAATGGCAAAGAAGATGGTACAGAAAGGACATGCTTAAGGTGATTGTTCACAGCACTAAATCTCCGAAGAAAGTGCTAAGGAACCGACTATGGCAGAGAATTCATGTTTAAAACATTTTTCTAGGGTAGTGCTATGGATAGGTAAAAGGACTGCTACACAGGGCACGCAACAGAGGGTGCCTTGGCATGTTAAGGTATTTTCCTGGAAGACTTGTTGAAGTCTGGGATTTTAAATTTTTTTTTTTGGTGGGGGTGTGTAGGAAAGGCATGCTGTGATTTACCTGCCAGGTAGGCGAGGAGGGAATTTTTGTTGGTTTGTTTTTCTTTTGTTTTTCCTCCAGTGGGAATGAGATAATATGGCAGCCTTTTTCCTGAACTCTGCTTTCTTTGAATGCCGTAACTATATAATTATAGCATGCTAATGTATTTGAAACAGGTGTTGCAAATAGCAGTTTTTATAATGTTTAAATTTCAGAGTCTGCACTTAGAATACGTAAAAGAATCAGCAACTGGAGTTGTAAATCTCAACAATTCCAGATTTATAATAGCATTAGGAATTCTACCAATATATTTAGGATCTTACTTGGGAATACTGTATGCATTTATGGACAATGGTCCTTTTGATTTATTTTCTTCTTAGCAGTTTGGTTATGCTATAGTTGTATATATATTTTGGATAGACTGTGTGGCCAGCAAGACTACAAAAATGATTGTCCCTCTGTACTTGGCACTGGTGAGGCCTCACCTTGAGTCTTCAAGAGAGCTGGAGCGAGTCCAGAGAAGGGCAACAGAAATGGGAAAGGGTCTACAGGGAGTCTACCTGTGAGGAGCAGCTGAGGGAGCTGTGGCTGTTTAACTTGGAGAAGAGGAGGCTCGGGGCAGACTTCTACATTCTCTACTACTATCTCAGAGGAGGCTGCAGCATGATGGGGTTTGACCTCTTCTCCCAGACAACCAGTCACAGGACAAGAGGACATAGTCTCAAGTTGCACCAGGGGAGGTTCAGGCTGGACATTGCAAGGAATTTCTTCACAATATGGGTTGTTAAACATTGGGATGGACTGCCCAGGAAGGTAGTGGAGCAACCATCCCTGGAGGTGTTTAAGAAAAGGCTGGATGTGGCATTTAATGCCATGGTCTAAGTTGACAAGGTAATGGTCAGTCAAAAGTTGGACTTGATGATCTCAGAGGCCTTTTCCAACCTAAATGATTCTATGATTTGGTGATTCTTTTTATACATGGACAAGCTGACTTTTAGACCTATTTAGGTATTGAAGAACAAATTTGCATTTTTTTTTGAGATCCATTTAGTTATTAATGTAATAATTTTCGATTACTCATAATGCAGTCAATGTTCTTCAATATGGGGTGTCTAACAAAAATTCTGTTCTGCTGGTACCTGAGAAAAAGCAGACCTGTTAGTTGAGGGGTATGCACAATTTAGATATATTAATTTATATCTCTCCTGGCCCTATTCAAATATACTTCATTTTTGACTCTGTTTTGCTGTACTATTTCAGTGAGTGTGAAAATGATATATACTATAAAACATAAAATAATTTAGTGATTTGAGTGCTCACCTGGAAAGTGACACACCTGAGTTCATCTCCCTTCTCCAAATCATGTCATATGCAAGCAGAATTTGGGGAAGGAAATAAGAATATTTCATATTCCAGTGCTATGTCGGCTCTGGGTACAGCTGCCTCAGAAGGATTCTGTTCCTACGTCACTATCTTGAGCAGTCAGGGAAACAAATCTCAAGGTACAGGTGTGAGGTATTGCTTTAGAATTCTGTAATATCAACTTTTGTCAGGGGATGCACCTCAGTTGACCTCTACCCTTTCAGAACCCCAAATATCAGAGGAAACAACCATTCATTTGATATTTATACAGATAAGAATACAGCTTTATTCTCATTTGACATTTAAATACAGTTACATTATGGTTTTTCAGATAAATGTCAAATGAAAGGTTTCCAAATCTGACATTTTTTAATAGTATGCCTAAAAATGTTGCAATCAAATGAAGAACTGTGATTCATGTAGCACTTAGCATGGTCTGCCTGTCTTCTACACACAACTTGAAGGCTAATTCCAGCTAAACAGAGATCAGTATGGTAGCCTTTAACCAAAAAGGAGAACAATAGAGTTCTCTGTGGAATTAATCATACCGAAGCAAACCCCCCCCCCTGTTTTTCAGGTAATAGTCTAAGTCTTACTATAAAAGAGGTAAATAGCTATTCTAACTCTTGTCAGTCTCCAGGATTCTCTAACCAGGTTCTTCAAGTCATTTCACACATGGAGGCTTGAATATTAAGGATTTTCTTGTTTCTAGGTGCTTGACATTATACAGGATTTTGATTTAGCAGAGTGATACCACAACATACCAAAATCATAATACATGAGCAAATTATTCTTCATAGAACACAGAAATTGCACCAGACAGATGAACCACAATACAAGTGGTTTGAGACATGTATATACTTTCCCATGTGAGTGTGCTAACTCACACTCTTGATGAGCTCAGACAGAAACATTCACACAACCAGTTCCATTCAATTGAAATAAGGCCACCCTCTGGTTCCCTTAGTGTTGAGCTAAGTACAATTTCCTGTTCGGGTCAGTCACTCCTTCCATTTTTCCTTGAGCTCCATGACCATCTCACCTTCCTCCATATCCCCTGAGTCTTCTCCCATGTTATCAGGTTTGTTGATCAATCATAAACTAGTCACAGATTAGTCCAGTACTTTCCTAGAACTGAAAGAATGGGTATAACATAAGAAAAAAATGATAACAGCAAATCAAAACCATAGTGACTCTTTATATAAGCAAATAAAACACCATCTTTCAGAGATTCTTAACTACTTACCTAATAGATTAAATTCAATTTCCTCTGCCAAAAAAGTTCACTTGAGATCAAATAGAGAGTTGTTCTTGAGCTGGACAAGCAAAGCAAGATGATATGTCATTGAGATTACTTCAGAAAAAGAGTTTGTCAAAGACATATTTGATTTCTGACAGCATTTCTTCAATGTTGTTAAAATCCACTGTTGACACTACATTGTCTGTAAAAGACCTTGAAAGGATGTGAGTAAATACTGGCAAGTTTGTGGATTTATCAATAAGTTACTTTTCAGTGTGTTTTACAGTGATACAAGTCCTTTAAAAAAAGATTCAGTGATGTTTTATTGCCTTAGAGGATATTCCTTTGCTCTATTACAGGAGAAAGGGACCTAACCCCACATTTCTTCACAATATATTTATTTGCTACACTCAAATTTACTGCCTGATGATTAATAGATCTAAAAGTGTTCTATTTTGTAGACACAGTTATTCTGCTGTTACTAAAAGTTACTGGCCAGCAAGATGTTACCACTGACTTTTTGATTTATATAGAGCTCTAATAAGGGACCATTAAAAAAAAGATACATTAATCTTACATGAGCATTTTATATTTTAGGTATAGTCTGCATTGAATTATGCTCAAGAAAATCAGAGGGCTCTAATACATTTCAGCTTTATATAGAAGGGTTTACGAAGTACCTTTACACTCTTAGGTAATCTACAAAGATTTGAGCCACAGGATCATGGCGTGAACTGCGAACTTCCAAGGAAAATGGTCCAGAAGCAGACTTCCTCTTGTTCTCCTACTTTGGCTCTGTTCTCTTGGCAGTCTTAGGGAGGGACTGGAGCAATTTGTTTCTAGTGTGGAGGCTTATCAGTAAATGTCATTAACATAACAAGCCCTTGCACCAAAGAGTTATGAAAGAGAACAAAGGAACAAACCATCAGGAATGCTTCTGGAGCAGACTGTGAATGCGTAGTCTGAACAAGAGAGAAGGAAAGGGACTTGTAAATATGCAGATGCAGATATTTCTTTTTTGCTAATTACCATCAGCTCAAATGAAGAACCTATATGAAGAGCCTATATGAAGCTGTAGAGAATACCAATATCAAGTATATCAAGTAAAATTTGTCGTGGACAGTAGTTTCACATGTACAATTAAAATAGGGAGCAATTCAGCTGTGTCTCTTAGTTCCACTCCTTTCCTTACTAGTAACAATGTTGTTTGTAATAATAGAAAGAAATTTTACATACTTGTGACAAAGGAACTTCTTTTGTGCAATTTCATTTGCAAACCTTAATCATAAGATGCAATTGATATTGTAAGCTCTAGACATGTCTTTTCAACAGCACTGCACATTTCCTTGTGAGGCATTGTACTGAATCTCTACTGATTGTTGAAATCAAGTATATAGAGCTATTTCAGTTTGTCATGGGGCATTTCTTCTGGGAACAGAGAAATAGGGGTGTGGAGTTTCTAGCACGGTTTAATTCCATACCATCCATGTCATCACTGGGGGCAGGAAAAGGCCAGCACCAGAACTGGGAGAGAGGACATCCTGCCTGTCTGTCTTGGGAGAGCATTCAGGACCATGCTGCGACCACACCGGGCAGTGTCCAGTGCCAGCACTGGAGAGGTCCGGCACTGCCACTGCGCACTGGGGAGTGTCCAGTGCCAGCACTGGAGAGGTCTGGCACTGCCACTGCGCACTGGGGAGTGTCCGGTGCCAGCACTGGAGAGGTCCGGCACTGCCACTGTGCACTGGGGAGTGCCCAGTGCCAGCACTGGAGGTCTGGCACTGCCACTGTGCACGAGGAGCCCTGCTGGGAGAGCCTGGGCCGCGTAGTTGGGCCCAAGTTCTGCTGGGCGAACACTGCCAAACCCAGCCAGGCATGCCCTGATGGAGAAACCCAACCCCAAAGAGGCTGTTTTTTCCTGGTTCTTTTCTGTTTTTCAGATTTGGGGGAAGAAGCATCAGGCTGCGAGGGCTCTCCTCACCCTATTGCCTTTAGTCTGGAGACCGTGTGGGTACCACTATTTTTGGGCATTGGTTTTTGGTTCCCCGTGGTGAATGCCCTTTCTCTTTTGCATGGTTTTTGCTATGGGTAGTGCTGTGGTTTTTGTGATTGTAGTAAATTGTTATTCCAATTTATAATCTCTCCTTATTGTTCCTTCATTATCAGAAGGGGAGGGAGCCAAAGGAGCAGCTTGAGTGATGTGTAATTTTACAGCTGGGTTTTAAACCACCAGAGCATTTTATTCAACATACATACCACCCTTATCCCAGCAGCACGCCCAGAGGTGTTTCACTGTGGTTCACACAACTATCATTAAATGCCATTAATCACCCCCATGAAACAAAACAGGGAAGAAAGTCCAGTGAGCTAGTTTGTTTTCACCTAGTTCCACATGATTTTGTCTCCTGAAATTGTCTGATAACAGGAAATGGGCTGCTCACCACTGCATCCCATATCCCACCATAGTTGTTCTCAGCCATATTCATCATAAGCCAAAGCTTCAATCCATCAAGCCCTGCACACAGATAACTCTGCACAGTTGAAGCTTGCTTGGTCCCAGTTTTCATTTGAAGCAAGTACTGATCTTTAGGGTTACATGCCCACCCTTGTGCCCCAGAAGAGAAAACTGTCATCAGAATTAGACAGTTTGTGAAATAAGAGTATATTTTGAAAAAAAAACCATTTATGAATTATAAAAAAGCACTTCTGTTGTTTTAAATCACGAGTTTGAGGACGACTCACATAACATCTTAGGCAAAATTCCTATACTGGCATTTGTATTTTGTTCATGAAAAGGAGTTTCACCCATCAAGAATTTTTAATCCTATTGGGTGATCTTTGCAGCATTGAAGATGTGAGCAAGCATAATGTTTAAAGGCAGAAAGAAAATCTGTATAGTGAGGACCCTGCAACATTTTGATATACGTGCAGATGAATAATGGCAGGGTAGACAGGAGAACAAGAAAAACGGTAACGTGAAATTATGAAGCCTAGTAACCCCATATTTTCCAGCTGGTACCTCTTGGATATTTTTTCTTGAAGTTGTGGATGATAAGGGAGGCAAACAAACCATAAAAACCCATTCTTTCATGTTATTTACCCCAATATATATGAAAATGTGTCTTAACATTAAAGACTAATCACCAGGACAGAAATCTGTTACCATTCCAGTACAAAATATTCCTCATGTGAGCTCTGGTCAGTATGGCACTGCAAAAAGATAACCTCAAACCAGATATGCCAAAAAATAATTTTTCTTATTTTTAGACGTAGAGTTCTAAACTAGATAGAAAGGTTTGTCAGTCATGGGAAGTCTATGGAAGAAACACAGTTTGAAATTGAGTCTAGATCAGAGTTAGTTATTGGACTGTTTGTCTTAGATTACAATGTAAGGTCTAACCAAAAGTATGTATTCTATCACCATCTTCATAAGCTGTTAAAACCAGGTGGGGCAGGGTTCTTTATGTCTTCCATGACACATCCCTGATAATTCCCTCTGGGGGATATCTTCTGCTAATGGGCCATCAAGTCTCACTGCATGACTCACAAAATTACATCATCCCATTGTGAGATGCTCTGCCCAGGGGGAAGAACCAAGCATTCCTACCTGGTTATAATCTGAGGTTTGGAACACCATGGGGGCACTACCCACTGGATTCCCAGAGGAGAAGAGCTTCATAATCACCACTGGACCTCCAGAAAAGGACCAGACTTTACGACAGGATCACCAATTTGGCAGGACCACATCCATCACTCCAACAGGACTGCAGCCACCATTTAATTGGACTGCTACCACCGCTCTGACCAACAGGGTGTCGTGTTGTATCCTGACTCTGTCAGTTTAAGCCAGTGTTTCTGTACTATTGCATTTATTTTACTTTTCCTATTAAGCTGTGGTTCTGACTTGGAATCTCTCATTGGTTTGCTTACAAAATAGCACACTGTTGTTTTAATTCTCAGACCATCCATAGGACAATGCTAAGAAAACAATTATAAAATTAAAACCTCACTAAAACTGCTAGGCCTGATTTTCTTTACAAACAGGACTTTTAAGTGTACTAGATGAAATGTGTATTACTGAACAAGGAATTTAATTCTTTGTCCTTAAATGCATGGAATTTTTATGCCTCTTTAGTTATTTTGCTTCATTCTGGGGTCACAAAAAAAATCACCTAGATATCCCTTCTATGTCATCAACTAAAGTATTTTCTTGAGTTTTATTCATTACCTAACCCTATACAAAGAAACATGTTAACATGGACTTGAACAAATTAGTCTTCAAAAACGTGTACTTTGAATGAGTTTGAAAGAGAATGTACAAAATCCACTGCAAAACATCCCTTTCAAAGATCAGATGGACCAGAAAGGAAAGAATGACCATTGCTGCACTTGGAATTTTATTGCATGTCTGGACCAGGTTTGCCTTCTCACCATGAAAATGAAATTCACATCTGCTTAAGTTTTTTCAGCCGTTTATAATCCCCACTACTGAAATTAGAAACAGGTGCCAGTTAAATGAAAAGGCAACATAAAAAACCACTACACAATATGTTTTCCATATGATAAGTGAAGTGTAAAAAAGAGAAGAGAAAGGTTATTTCAAGTCATACAGTCAGAGAATCAAAAAATCCAAGTAAAAAAAAAAAATCATGCATGTAAGACAGTATCTTTAACATGATTACACCCTTACACACCTAAAAGAAGGGCCATCTAATTCCTTTCTCCTAAAAAGCTCCAAAATGGCAGGTTGGGTATGAGACAATCTACCTAACATGTCATTCATTTAAAAGCTATGCTGGAATAATAAAACCTTATTCTTTTTATGCTGGGAAAGAGCCAGTTTTATAGCCATAATGATCGGGGAAATGGTACTGCCAAAGCAGAAATAACAAATAGAGCATTTATTTGCTTTCCAATGAATTCTTTACATTCATACAGCCTGAAAGTCACAGTCTGGCTTCAAATATCTTCAAAACTACAGGAGTAATTTTTTGAAACCACAAAATATGAACTTGATGTTTTACATACTTTCAAGGCCTTTCCTGTATACCTCCTTTATGGATATGTCATCTATCTATCTATCTATCTAATCCTTTTTTTTCAAGGTCATTTTCAGATGACAGAAGTCAACACTCTATATTCAGGAATATAAGAGAAGTCATAACATAGAACTAAATGAATGCAGACAGATTTTAAAATATTCGAAAATGATGAGGTGATGAAATACTGTAACTTTTTAAGTGTAATGATGTAAACCTTTAGAAAATGTAAAAATAAACGTTGTATTTCTCTTCAACCACATAGAAATCAGAATCACATAATTTGTTGAGACTTCCAAACTCTTAAGGTTGCCTTATTTTACAAGAAAAAGTTATGAATTTACCACATGGAGATTGCATTTAATGGAAGTAGAGACTGACTCCTAATTGCCCGTTGCAAGTGACCACTAGAAATTGATTTTTTTTACATATTACAATCTAAATATTGTACTTCTATATTACTTTTGATATAATTTATTTTAAAAAAGTTTAAGAGGATGGAAGAAGACTGTATTTATTTTTTCATACTATTTTAAATAGTATTATACTATTAATATTTCTGGTTTGTGTCCAAGAACGTTAGACAGCACAATGTTTTAAAGAAATACTGGAGCAATTAAAATTGTTTTATTAAAGAAACTCCTAGCTCCATTAAATTAACCTAAACTTGAAAGAACATTCTATTCACTATAAATGAACTATAAATTAAGTGCTCAGGAACCTTCTAGTGATAAAAAGCTTTTATATGATACTAATACATTTGAAACTAAACAGTGTTGACTTTGATTTTTAGCAAACCAGGTAAATTTTTTCATTATATAAGTTGAAAGGATGAGGAACGCATTTTGCATCAGAAATTTTCTAATATTTCTTTATACTGTTCCAAGTAGCAATACAGAATTCCTACTATAGTATTTCTATTCTACAAGTCAAATATTCTTGTAGAACACAGTTAGAATGTCTCATATTGGACAAATCAAATTACTTTTTTTCCTTGAACTTGGAAAACTTTTTCTACTTATGGTCTCTTATTAGACTCTTGACTTTATCACAAACATGGTCCAAACCTTACATATTCAGGTGTAGTCAAGTGCCTACAATTTTCGTATGTCAGAGACTGGGAGTGGAGTCTCCTCCTGGGAGTGCACTCTACCCCTTGGGGAGCCAGAGGCTATTGCCAAGATGGACCCGAGATGGACGACAGGTCACGAGTTCTTCACATTTTTATAGGTTTGGTTCATTTGCATATCAGGGTTAATTTATTTAAGAATATTACAATAGCTAGTGGTTGGGACATGCTCCTGACAGTGAAAGTCTTGGATTTTTATCCTTGCTTTCATATTTTCTCCAATGACTCTATGTGTATGCAAAATGCATACACAAACAACAATACACAGTACAGTCAAAGTTTATTTCCTTCCAGATTTGCTGGAATACAATGGGCATTGTGATCTTTGATCCTTATGAGTTTAAGGACTTCCTGCAGCTTGTATCAGCACATAAGCAATGGGTTTAGACATGGGCATCTAAATTCTCACGTATGTCCTAGACAGGTAAGCCCTTTACCAAATTTACTCTAAATACCTAGATGATGTGTGTAAAGTTTGAATTTAACAGGGCTGGGAGATAGGGCAGAGGAAAACAAACAGAAATTTATTCCAGTGACAGGGTCGGGAAACATCAGGGGCAGGACAGACTGTGTACCAAGATCTTTCCTGATGAAACAAGAAACTATTGTATTCCAGCCAAAACATATGGTGCAAGGAGGAGGAGGTGCTTCTTGCAAACCAAGTATAAAGAGGCACTGCTCCTGAATTTAAGGAGCAGCAGTAGATGGGATAAGAACTAAAATTACTTTTCCTTTGCTAATTTAACAAATATTTCTTAGATAGATCTGAGAAATAGATCTTTCTCAGAGCAAAAGGATTTATTGGAAGAACTCTGCTCATTGTTTCCTAAGAATAATTACTTTTTTCCCTCTTCTGACCATGTGCTTGATGCTATTTCAGCACAAAGGAACGTATAGCTCATGTTCAAGTCTGAAATTTTTGGTTAACAGAGTTGGGCATCTTGTGACAAGCAGTAACAGTCTTCGAACTGCCCAAAAGAGAGTTTCTATGACTTACTCAAAATTTTAAAATATCTACAGTAGGTTCTGCAAACAGTACCATAACATATGACTGAATATGAAGATAAGAGATTATAGGTTTGTTTAAGGAATTTGGCTGCAAGACAGCAATACTATACTCTCAAATCTGCTTTCTATTACATTTTATTGTGCTTCACCTTTTAGCATGTGGATATTGCTGACATCTTAAGGAGCACATATTTTTAGGCATGTGGCAAGGTAACTTCATTGATGATTGGATATTTTGAAATTAAGGTGGTCTCAAAGATTTTCACAAACTCTAATGCACATTATTTTTGTGGAATGTGTAAAATCAATGTATCTTTACCTGAAATACCTTAATGATCTCCCCATTGTGTTAAAAATGTTCACTTTAGGAATGAAAATTAAACAGTAGTATTTTATTTTCAGTACCTCTAAATTAACGTATTAAAAAAAAAAAATGACTTGGGTGAAATTTTGACTTCTTTGACTGCATATTGTTGTGATGCCATCTGTGAAAGAATGTAAACTTTTGAGAAGACATCTGCAAACCATGAATCTCATAAAATTGGTGTACCACTTGACTTGCTTATGTAGAACCATGATAGAGCATCACAACAGAAAAATCACATCCCGCCTATAAAGAACCAAATGCATTTTTAAGTCATTGTGGGTAAGTTTGCATTTCAGTTTACTACTATTCCCTCTCAACACAGGATTGACCTTTTCCTAAAGTTTTGCATTAATCTTGATCATCACATTAAATCTCTTCCTCATGCTCTCTTGTTACTCTATATTATTTTGATTTTTCTTGCAAACGATTTTTAGCAGTAAAATGAATGTTTTAAGTACCTGAAATATAATAAAATTATAGGAATTTCGTGAGTTGAATCCTGGTTTGGTCTCCTCTGGTGAAGACTTGGCAGCTGGGGTTGTGATGGGAGTCAGTGGAGTTCTCCATGGGTGAGTAGGCAGCAAAAAGTCCAGTTCCTTGGGAAGGCTGTTTCCTGCAATGTGCCTTGAGAACTTACACTCTTCATTTCCAGCTCTAATGAACACAGCCATGACACGAGTGTTTGAAGAGAGAAAACCCTTCAGTGGTGCAAGCAGAGCATAGGAAGGGCAGAGAGCTCAGAGACAGGACTGGGAGAAAGTTGTTGTGTAATTCACTGTGGAGCATAAGACTAACCAAAAGATATGGAGCAAAAAAGTCAAATTTATTTAAGTGTATACATCTGGAGAAATTGCCAGCTCCAAGACTGGCGTATTAGAATAAGTTCTACATGCACAATGAGGAATAAAAGCCACAAGGTAGTGATTTCTTTGTCTTAATTTTTAGTGTACTATGTGTTTTTTTCCCTTTGTTTGAAGCTTTTTTCTTATTTACTGTATATATACTGAAATATGTGTGTACTATCTAATATGCTGTTTCTCTCAAAACAGTAATTTAAGATGAATCTCATTAAACCCCGTCTTCCTGAGAAGATAAACAAAGCACTAATGTATTTTTAATGAGGTAAGGTGATTTCTTGCTGTGAAAATGTGCCTAGACCTGTGAAAACACCATTTTCTTTCTACCCAATGAGGATAATGATGGGTTTTTATCAATGAATCATTGTCCTATTTGCTGCTAAGACTGACCTAGTGAGCTACATATAAGAGCTAGGGGCTCTTCTGCCAATAAAAAATTCATTATTGCCCTTCTGAAATTGAATTGTTTAATTGTTTGAATTGCTGTAAAGCCATTATCATAAATTTCCACAATCTTGTTTGAATTACAGATTTCAGCTTTGTCATATTTCCTTTTTTAATTTTATTTAGGTTTCATAGCTGTTGCTTCTGGTCCCATTCAAAGTCATGCCCATCAGAACTGGGGGGCATTTATTTCTGGGGGGTTTACTGTGCTCTGAATAGTTGCTCATGGTTGGAACAAAATCTGACTCTTCCTTTCTAAAAAAGTCTGTTTTGTCTTGTTGAACAAACTTAGGCTCTCACTTAGCAATTTTATTTCATACACAAAAATAAGAAAAAAAAATCCTTGTTTTTGAGGGAAGCGTGTAAAGGATTGAAAAAGAGTATGAAAGGTGTTTCTCAAAGTACAGCATGACAGTATTTTTAGAAAATAAACCCAGAAAGAAGACTGAAAAAATATGTGAAATGCAACTTCTGAAATACAAAACAAACAAACAAACAAAAGACAGAAAGTAAATTTTACTCTTTATCCAAACCCTTCAGAACCTCTTTGGAGTCACTTAACGTAGAGCACTCTGGGTATCTTGGGAAATATCTGTTGTCTTTATATATTTGACACTTCAGATTGTATTAAAATAAGATAATGACAAAAATATGCATGATTTTGTGTTTTTTTACATTATGCTGAGGTAAATTTTTTTCCTGAATTATTAATTAAATTATTTTCTGACATTTGTGTATTATTATTTTGATGATTATTAATGTTTTGGGTTTGGCTTTTGTTTGCTTTTTACATTTTAGTCATGGTAACAGGTATGACAGACCTGTTGCAAATTTATTTTACAATTTCTCTGTGGGGACTATATCGTCTTTTAACAGTAAATAAATTCTATTTGTTTCTTATTGTCTTCCTATTTTTTGATTTATGATAATCATTGGATTATTACTTATATTTAAATCTAGGAAAGCCCTAAAATACAGAGCTATCTAATTTTATGTAACGCATTGGGGAAGCTCAAATTTAAGTAAAATCTCTGCTTTTGGGTACAGGCATAATTTAAGCAGAAACTTTCAAGGAAAAGGCATACTTTTATCAATAGGCATTTGAATTAATGTCTAAATGGCTAGTGTATGTTACATACAGAAAGACAGATCTGAGAGAACCTTGGAAACTATTTTCCTTTCATTTCCTGTTTGTAGAAAAACTGCTTCCATAAAATAATTATTGACTCTAAATTGAATTTCAATATGTTGCAAGAGTATTTTGTGAATTATTGGCACTTAATTTTTTCCACTTGGGACTTCTTGTGGAAACGTACATATTTTTAAAAATATCTAAGGCCAATTTATTACTTCGTCAGTAATAACAAATACTGATCTCAGCTTGCAGATTCTAGACGAAGACAAGGGAACTTTTTAAGGAGCATTTATTCAATGAATGGACATTAGTTTTGAAGAAAATTGAGCAGTGCCATCTTTTGTTGGAAGAGACTAACTGCAACTCTCAAGTGTCAGAATATTTGGATCAGTTTTGATTTGTGCACACAAATTTCTGTCAGTTTTGTTTATCACTAATAGGACAGACCTTTTTTTCTTACTAAACAAAAGAAAGAACATCTTCTGGATTTGGTGAATATTTGCTGGGGGAGAAGACTTCAAGAACGGACATTGTTACAAAAGTCAGGACCTACCATTATACTAGACAGATATTCTTTTATAAAAGAAAACATTCAGGTCAAATCCATGAGAATAGGTTATGTCTTTTTTATAATAAAGACAATACATTTGAATTTAATGTAGCTAATGTTTTTAAGAAAGGGGAAAAAATGTACCTACCTGTAACATATACTGCTGATGAATCACACTTTCTTTTCTGAGAGATCAAGCCGAGGGTGGTCAGAAGGTCTTTTTTCTGTTACATAACTCAGGGAGGAAAGAGTGAAATGAAAAATAGCAGGTAATGAACATGAAAACACAGAAAATTTTGCATCTCTGATTTTACTCATTGTGTATGATGGCAGCTTAGCTGGGACTGGTGCTTTATGAGCAAAGCAGTTTTTAAGAAGTAGCTTAGTGAAATTTCATAGTGCCTTTCAAAACTGGGAGTTCTGTTTTTTTAGAATGGCTATCAGTTCTTCATTTTCTTAAGTGTAAAGACATGTTGGATCCATACCTATTATTTTTTGCCTATTTTTCAGAATTTTTACTTTTTTGTAATACTCCTTTGAGTTCTTTCTGTAACTTCTCTAACTGGCCAAATCAGGACTCTTAAATCTGGATTTGACTGTCAGACTTTTGCTGAAGATGAGAAGTAGATTACCTATAGGCCTGTGTAGTTTGACGTCAGTACCTCAGTAGGAGTCAAAAATAAGAATAGAAAAAACTTGTATATTTACATAACGTATTAAATGGATTTATAATGCATACACTGCACTACACCTGTTCTTCCTTCCCACTATACAGTAAATTCCCACATGAAAGTGCAAGATGATGGGAAATGCTTGTGGGAGAGGGAAAGAAGAGAATATGCTAGACTAGGGAAGAACCCTCCTTAATATGAGTGCTAGGCTTAAATCATCCTTTCACCTGAATATCCCTATCTACAATAACTTTTCCTGAGCTGGTAGAACTGCCACCAGTCATCATAAACTGCAGTAGGACGCATGAAACTTGAATCATCCTCTGCATCTGTGGCTGTAAAATCTTCTGTATATTCTCCATTCAGATGCTACCTGGGTTTCAACACTGGACATATCTGAAATGACAGCCACTATATTCTTGCTCTATCCAAGCCCCAGATGATCTAAGCTTAATAGACAGTCCTTTTTTTTTTTTTTTCCTCTGGGAATATCCAAATCTTTCCTATAAATGTGTCACTTCTTTACAAATAAAATTGTTTCATAAACCACTATCAATACTGTAATACAAAATGTATTTTCCCTTGGTGTCTCTAAATTTACTTTCTAACTTACAGTTCTTGACCAACATTGATGAATCTGATTTATTTAGTTCTTTAGAAACTGTCCACTTCCTTTAAAAAGGATAAAATCAAACCATTATTTTGCTTTATTTATATTTACACATAGAGGAAATTATCATTTATAAGACAAATAACAAACACTGTAAGTCATTAGTCTTTTTATCTGTCAGGACCCCAGATTTAGTTATATTCCGGTAACTCTTACAAAGGAGCTTTGGAAAATGCATTATTTGCCACACAGTTCATCTTGTAAAAAAAATAAAGTGGAAAAGAAGTTCACTAATGGTTAAGAAAGTACATAACTATCTCCTTGTAGTTACTAGACTTTTGTGTTTCAGCGGCACGGGGGGTATTTGTGCCTTTGAGAAGTCTGAAGATAAACCAGACCAGTATTGCTGGTGGCTTTGGCAAGTCTCTGAGCAAGCAGAGTTATATGAGCTGGAGCATGTACTTGGAACTGTGGGGCACGAATGGTGTGAGCCTGAACTTGGGAAAGAAGAGACCTGCAACCTCCTGTTCTTCATCTAGTAATGACCTACAGAACTCTCCCTTGCTTTGTCCTAAAATCTGAGATATAATATTTAGATAACATAAAGATTCTCGTAAGACTTAGACATATTATCCTTGCTTATTTCAAAATCCAAAATGCAATTTGTGGAATAAAAAGCTTCCCTCTAGTCCATTTTGATAAAAAATAGTTAGACTCATTGTATTAATAAATATTTAATACATTAATATGTTCAATCAATGAAATTATCATATAGTTTTTATTGTTGGTTTTCCCAGCAGGCTTTGCTAATAACTGTTTCAAAATCTCAAAAATGAACTGCAAAAGATTTCATTTGATTGTATGAGTAAAAACTGTTTACTCAAACAGCAAAATGTTGATGAGCACACCCTTCTTAATCTCTGCGTCTTTTGTAGACGCAACTTGTTCACAAGGTTTCTCATGAAAATTATTAAGCAGTTTCATTCTATGTCCTTAGCTTACTAGGATATATGAACACTGAATTTGGAAAGACTTGAACACTTATTTAAATCTTCTTTATATAAACGTCTCTTATGGGTTTGGCCATGTCAATGCTGTCATCAATATTAGTGCAACTACACATCAACAGAATGCCTGAATGCCCTGATTATTTTTTTGCTAAAATAAACTTACTGGAGGTAGACTTTAGTACATTCTGTATTAAACAGACTGCCCAAGCAATATCTGCATAAAGTAGGGTGGCAGTTTTGGTGGTCTTTAACCTAATAACATAAACACATTTGAGTGATAAAGGAAAGGAAAAGTATTTCTGTCCACAGTCAATTGTCAACTGATAAAAAGAAAAAAAGCAAGTTTGTGCACTGAATGTTCTTTTGTAAATCAGGAAGAGTTATTTTCCTCTTCTATAAAAGAATAAAAGTTCTAGGGGGAGGAAAAAAAAAAATAGCACGGTAAGAACAAGGACTCCTCAAAAGTAATGCACAGATTTGGGGTTAAAATGAGGACGGTGATGTCCTTCCTGTGAGTGACAGTGGGCACTGCCCTATTTGCATTGGTGGCTCTCAGATCAGTTTTTCATGCAACAAAATTTACATTACCGTTTCCAGCTGTAGTTTGTTAAAGATTTGCATAGTAAAATCTTAAACTAAGGGCATGATTTGGGGCATTTTTTTCTTTTTTTAAGTAATAAAACCCCATGATTTTTGACACTGAATATGGTGAGCCATCTATGAGCAATGCAAAACCCTCCTTATAATAGCAGATATATTAAAAAAGCATTAAAATCAAACAAAAAATTCGAGAAGTATAAATCTCTTTTTCAACAATTCTAATGCATTTCCCTTCAAGACTGCAATTTTCAAACTATTCATCCATATATTGCAGAAGGGCAGTAAGGCAGCCACCTTTTGCTGTAAGGAAAGTTGCTACGTTTGAGAAGCCAAGCATATCCTAGTGTGCTTCTAGATCATTCATGATCTTGCACTTTCCTCACTAAGTTCTGTTTCCCAAGTAATTAGGTGGTATCTACTTACATGCAGTAGACTAACCTCTGTCTCACGCATCCTTGCCTCATTTCCTCATTTAATGCTCTTTTCAGTCTTGTTATTTATTTTCTTTAATATTACACTTCCAGCTCTATAGCCAGATGAGTCACACTCATTGCCATCCACAACAGCACTCTCCAAGGCCTGCGAAACAATAAAGTAATTTATAAAAGCTTTTCCACTGAAGTTATATACAGAGAATCTAACCTTTATTTTAGTGGCACTTGAATTATGATTAAGTTCCATTCATAAAAGATTATTCATAGTAAGAAATAGAAGAACATAATGTATGTTATACTATTAAAAAAAAAAAAGAAAAAAAGAAAAGAAATGAACCCGCAACACCACAACATAGCAGCATAATGGTGTGAGGCACAGAAGCTTACAAACTCTTATTCATTCAGAAACAGAAAAAATTAAAACAGACTAAAAATTTCAGAGTGTTTTCCTTCCTTGCCATAGAAAAGGGGATATCCATTTCTCAGAAATTTCTTCATTAAATACAGAATGACTGACTTATTTCATCACAACAGGAAAGAATTTCAAAATATTGTTTCTCTGTATACTGTTCCCTGTTCAGCTATCATTATTCCACCTACATTTATTGCATTTTGCAGTTAGAATTTGGGATAAGAAAGTAATTGCGACCTTCCTGAATGTGACATTGACAGAGCCACAAAAAAAATGTGTGTGGGATAAAAGAGGGGGGTTCTCTCCAACATTGCTTCTAACATACAGAAAAAATGTTGCTAGCCAAGAATAAAGATATGCAGAACCCAAACAGAGAAGAATCTATTTACCTGTAAGAAAGGGGAACTCCCATACTTCTTCCATGAAGGAAAGTATCATTTTTTCAATTACAGCAATATAGAAACATGACTTGTGAAAGTATAGTACATTCCTTTTGCTGTGATTTTAATCACAAGTTTCAGTTCATTGATTATGAAAGGAATATACTGAATGAGGAGATGGAAGAATTGTTATTAGTATTTCTGGTGACTTGCTCCATTGCCTTCTACTGGAGTCAACATTAAACATCCAAACACAAATACCCCTCATCTGCACTTGCATCACTGAAAATGTTCTGAAAACAAGCAACTTTTGAGGTGCTGGCCTCCTTTAATAGTTTATCAAAATCCTCTGCTGAAGACATTTAGTCAAATCTTCAGTGAAGTATAAGTCACAATGCAGCACTGCCAGTTTCAACATGACAGTGTCATCTCTACAGGCATCGCGGTCTGGTGTGGTTACTTCTCCAAATCTATAAAGCATAAAATGAGCTCTCCTGGTTATATTTGCTGATGTGAGAATGACACAAATGCTCAACAGCATTCCCATATTAAGGAAGGTATCTCTTAACTTGCTAGGAAAATAAAAATTACTTAACAACATACGCGTTCAGAATTCAGAGTCTAATATTGTGTAGCTCATGAGTTCTGTTAATTTGCGTTTAAGATGGCAAATAAAACCTTGAACAGAAAAGTACTGCTGAAATGGAAAAAAATATTTTTTTGTTTGTTTAATTTTGTTTTACAAACAAACAAACAAATATATAAATTACCTTTATGTGGTATAGGAGCTGGAAATGAAATTAAGGAACTAGACTCCTACACTTCTAATCTGAAGTTTAGAACACATATAAAATGAGAGTATTTTGTCAGAGCAAAAAGATAACTAGTTAAGCAACACAAAACCACTAAGAATTACAAACTGGAAGTTTTGTCCATGTGAAGATCATTCCATTCACATTTAAGGAATATTTGTTTTCTTCAAAATTAAACTAGTGTTACTTACAAATTTGAATAAGATAGATTTCCACTGGTTTAAAAAAAAAAAAACCCAAACACAACAAAACATTAAAAGTATCATTTTAATACCACTGCAATGCTATTAAAAATCAGAGCACATTTCATGCTTGCAGAGGATGATGAAGAGGAACACATAATTTATACCACCTTAAAAATCTACTTCTCTTATAAATTGTGCCATGAGAATTATATTATAAAGTTTCATGAATATTTTTTCATACCTAGACATTTCTGGAGACCATGGCATGTTACAGGTCTGTGTAAATATCACACACACATTTTTCAGTCTTCCTGTATAGAAAATGGTATATTTCTGTAATATTCTATAAGCATGATAATTGTCTTTGGCTGTACACTAACATTGTTAACAGAGTCTTTTACAACAATTGTCTACATCCTGTAATTTTCCTCAGAGTTGAAAACTCTTTCAAATGAACATGAGTCAGGCAGCACTTTCGGGAATAATGTTGCAAGGTTGTAAATGTTGGTTACTGTTCCCACGGAACGCCTTGTGGAGGAAGCTCATCGAGTGTCAGATGCAAACTGCAGCTTGCTAAGGTACCTGTAGCATAGTCGTGTTTTCAAAGACATTGCTGTATGTTGTTTTGCTAACTTTGAAGAGAAGCAGCTATTTAGATTGGCAAGCAAAACAAGGGTTGCAAAAACCACATATGTGACACTGATTATGCCTCACTCGATTTAAAAATGGATCTGGATCCAAGGCTTGTTTACTCTTTTTGATTCAAGATAATTTTATATTAAAAATTAGTTATTCAAAAATCAAACACCAACCTGTTTACTGGAGAAGCACTAACAATAAACAGTTTTATTTCAGCACTCGGATGATAGCTCTGCAACCTCTTTTAAGCTTAAAGACGTGCTCAGCTCTTCCACCTTCTTTAGGAGCCTGCACTACTATAATTGTGCCCTAAACTTGGAAGTCTAACCATATGATAGAACTCACGATAACTTCAGTAATTAAACTCTTATCAGAAACAGGAGAGAGCACAAGGTGGCAATAAAATAAAATTAAATGAATCTTAATTTAACATAAATTATTTACTTCTCTCTTCAAATATTATTACACTTCAGGGAAGCTTACTTCATATTGAAGTGCTATCAATTTTGCTTCTTTCAGTTCAGGCTTCATTATTGGGGTAGATGTTGTCTCAGATTTCTGATGGTTTTGCTTATTTGTGTCAAATTCAACTTAGATAAAAAGAAAAAGAAAAAAGTTGTGCAATAATATTTTCAAAATTTTCATGTTTCAATTAAGATTATGTCACTGTGTGACAAGATCAGTATTTCATAGAAATAAACTTGAAGATGCATGCAATGCTCACAGAATGGGTGAGGAAAAAGAGTTGATTTTTTATAACAAGTGTGCTACATAATTGTTCTTAAAGGACTTTATATGAAGCTGGGCTTTCCAAAGTTGTAGATGGTTACATTTTCAAAGCATCTTGTCCTGTATATCCTTGTGCTTTATGTAGTGTTACGAGTCTGAGTTTAATGAATGATACCCGAAGGGTTGTTAGGAAGTTGTGCTGTAGGGAAAGACTATTCTGAGTCATGAACAGTGCTGAACTGTAGACTCATTATTTTGATTAAAAGCATGGCTTGTTACAGGCCAGCTGTTTATGCAATTTTTAAGTAGTACATAGTTTGAGATATCATTAATTGAACTTTTGTTTTCATGACTTTTTAATCTAAACTGTCGTATTATTATATTGTTTTCATCATCACTTTTGCCACTGGTCATGCATGTGTAACACCTGCATGTTTGCAAAATAATTCTTCTAATGCCTACTAGGAATATAATACTGTTTTCAGTTCTTTGGCAGGTTTGGAATTATGAATCATTCAATACATGCATATATTACATAGCTTTGGTGCTGGGCCCGTATCTGCATCCAGTTTGCAAAATAATTATCTAACCCAAAAATACTTCTAATAAAGAAGTTTATAATAGAATTTAAACAATAATTTTAAACAAACTTCATTTCTCTTTTTCAAAAAGTAAATTCAAATAGGATACAGGTAACAAAACAATCTACTGAAAAATTAGTTCCATAACTGCTTCCCTGCGTGTACTTCTTTCCTTGGTGGACAAAGTTTTTAAGGTCACAGTGATAAGATTATTCTTTCTATGAATTACTCAGTATTACAAACCATGAGGCAATCAGCAATAAATAAAATATTATTCTGAATCATCTCAATAGATGTCAAGTCAGTAGGTAGCAAATAGGCCATTACAGCTAAAAAAGTTCCACTCATTATCTCTGCAAAGCCAACTCAGTTTCAGTTTGTATTACTCTTATTTGAACTATTAACACCTTTTTTAGAAGGAATATGTAATGATTTGAGTCATATCCAATCTACTGTCTCTAGTGGCTGCAGAAAGTTAATCTGTGTCATAAAAGATGCAGAAAATACCCTGGAATATGACTCTATGTGGAGAGAGCTGTAATGAAAAATTTCCTTCAAGACCTAAGATTTCTTATTTGTGGAGCCCTTGCTGACAGGCTTGTGTTTGACATGTCTGGAAAGCTTGTAATTACCTGGCTCTCATATATTGTACTCCAATTCTGCAGAGGACTGCTTCATAACTCAGTTAGAGTTCACTGGGAATATAATACTTACTAATTAGGAGAATGACAGACAAATTCTTAGCACTGGGGTGGGCTCTAGACCTTTTTATCTGAATTGCATGTAGTTCTCTGTTATAGACTAAAGCACCTGTTTTAGACACTGCAAATGCTCTTTCAAAGCTTAACATTTTTTTTCCAGTCACTGCAAAGTTGTATCCTGAAGGAAAAATGGAAAAGGAAATTTTCTCTCACTTCATGCATCTTTTAAACAAATTCTGAAAATGTATAGGCACAAACATTCCACTGATGTTGAAAAAGAAAATATAAAATTAAAAAAAATCCCATTTTAACCAAGTCCAAAGGACCTTAAATAGAAAGCATCTACTGCTGGTAAGGTTTTATTCTGAACACTGAACTTAGTTCAGTGGATCCATCTAAAATATGCCACATGGGACTTAACCAAAGGGAAATCAGTTTTCTGGGAAGTGACTATTACACTAGCTAAGAAGTTATCAGAGCTACAATCAGAACTGTTTATTTGGGTTTTTTTGTGAAATGTGATGAAGTCTTGTTTTAAAACCTGGGACATCCATCCCCCATCTAGGTATCAACTCCCAAGAAAGAACACCACATGGAAGAGCCAGTTAATGCATCTTTCTGGAACTGAGGCATTTTAGGCTTTCTAGTACACACGCATATTCTTCTACCTGACACTGCTCAACTTACAAAGAGAGCAAGAGAAAGATCTTTCAAAGAATGCACAAGAAATTTGGCAAATGCCATATTAAGGCAAAAAACTTACTGAGATGCATCTGAAAAAAGAAGTACAGTCACACAGCAACAGAAACATCTAAATCATAGAGCTGAAAATAATTTTGAACAAAAGATGACATACAAAACAAGTGTAATTCAACAGAGTGATATTACTCCTCTGTCCTGTCTCAGAACATGTTGTTGAACCTTCATCCAAATTAACTTGCCCCTTTCATTTACACTGTGATGGATCTTTCATCTACAGTTTCTCTGCATTTCGACAAGATACAATCTTGTCTTTAAATGAGGATGAGTTAAGCAGACAAAGTTTGAAAGATTGATCCTCATGGATCTTTGAGATGAGAAGCATGCAAAGTCATGCACAAGACTGATCAAGTAATTAGTATTTGAAAATGTTAGTGGTTTGGAAGTATTTTATTAGCTGTTTCAATATACAAATACAAAATACTTCAATTCAGAGGATTTTTTTAAAAAACGCCAGGGTTCATTAAGCACAGCGTCACCAGCTGAGCAAGGGAGGGATTGTTCCCCTCTGCTCTGAGCTGGGGCAGCCTCACCTTGAGTCCCGTGTGCAGTTCTGGGCACCTCTGTAAAAAAAAGACATGAAGCCATTAGAGAGTGTCCAAAGGAGGCCACGAGGAAGGTGAAGGGCCTTGAGGGGAAGCTGTATGAGGAGTGGCTGAGGGCACTTGGTCTGTTCAGCCTGGAGGAGAGGAGACTGAGGGGAGACCTCATTGCAGTTACAACTTCCTCGTGAAAGGAAGAGGAGGGGCAGGTACCAATCTCTTCTCTGTGGTGACCAGTGACAGGACCCAAGGAAAGAGCATGAAGTTGTGTCAGGGGAGGTTTAGGTTGGATATCAGGAAGAGGTTCTTCACCCAGGGAGTGGTTGGGCACTGGAACAGGCTACCCAGGGAAGTGGTTACAGCACCAAGCCTGACAGAGTTCAGGAAGTGTTTGGACAATGCTCTCGGGCACATGGTGTGACTCTTGGGGTGGCCTGCACCAGGACAGGAGTTGGACTTCATTGGAATTTATTGCTTTTGTTTTAAACAGACTTTTTCCATGGAATCATGAATAATAAATCCATGGACTGTGGAATGGTTCCAGTCCCTCACCTGTACAGTCACTGTGATTTTGCACCTGTAAACCATCATGAGTTATGTAGCATACTTATTATTAACTGATCAGAGTTTACAAGTAGTTCTAGTTTACAAGTAATACTAAATTTTCTCCAAAGGGTTCAGTTGACATAGATAGCAAGCTGTCTGAGAGCAGCTGTTTCTGTTTTGAGTCTGTTTTTGCACTAGGCAGATTTTAATGATTCTTTTTTCCCCCTATTGCTGCTACACTCACAGGGAACCCTACAGTCAACTTTTTCATTCAAAAACCCCCTAGAAATTTACCTTTTCACCGCTATTTGTATTTGGACTACATGATTATTGAAGGTCCCCTCCAATTGGGACTATTCAATTCTATTGTATTCCATTCTGGTCTTCAAATAACTTATGGAGTTGTAGGAAATAACTAGCATGTCCATATCTAGAAAGATGACTGTTTTGGCCAGTTGCATTGATACTATTGTTGTAGTGTCGAAAAAAGTTTTCCTTATGTGGGGTCTTATCTACCAGTAGCATGTGAAATTACCAGCTCCAAGTACAACATCTTTGCATTCATCTCCACCACCAAGGACTTCCCACGCAGCAACATGTAAATTGCCTGTGTGAACAAATTGGATTTTCCGGAAGAACAATACCAAAGTGAATGGAGAGCATGTTTAGTTTACAGGACATCTAATAGCATAACATTCCTATGAAATCCAAGTCCTGTTATTGTAATTGTGCATTTTACCCTTCACTCAAATAGACAAAGAATTTACCTCAGAAAAACAAACAAAAAACCCCAAACAAATATAATTTCACAATAAAATCACAATATTTCACAGGAAGTAACAGGAAAAGGAGGAGTTCATTGATTGATTAAAGAACTAGTCCTTTCAAAACCAATTTCTAGAAGGCAGCAATTATGCCATCAAAAACTGGTGTAGTGAGTTAATGAACTGAAGATAATCAGTTTTCACTGTCTCTGTGGCCACTCTGTTTCTCAAAAGATGTTTGGATGACTTCTTTTTTCCTGGAAAGCAGTGGAAATGTGAAGTAGAAATCAGAAAATAGAAGTTTCAATTTTTAATTTTTTTTTTTAAAGTGAAACTTTAACATGCCTGTTTGGGGAAAGGAAAACTTTAATTGAACTTTTTGGCAAAATTAGCATGCCAAGAGAAAAAAACTGTCCTCAGCTCATTTTGCATGAGAAATGGACCATCCAAGCAAAAAACATCCCAAGATAAAAATCTCACTAATGAAAAGTACTGTAGGAAGACGTTTATTTATTTTTGAGATGAAGTATTTTGTTAAGCTGGAGGTGGCTAGACTTACTTGGATGGAAAGACTTGCAAAAGGAAAACCGTCTGGCATCAAAGAACCTTGGCTCAGTATTTTTATTTACTTATATTTTATTAGAATGAGCTTCTTTGGCAAGGTTGTGTTTAGCATAGTTACATCCTTCTGGGCAAATTGCTATATAAAATACATCTTAGAAGAGACAGAGAAGTTTTTTTAAAGGTATAGATGGCATAGACTGCCTGAGTTCAAGAAGTGTTTGGACAATGCTCTGAGGCACATGGTGTGATTCTTGGGGTGTCCTATGCAGGGCCAGAACTAGATGATCCTGATGGATCCCTTCCAACTGAGCTCATTCGATGATTGCACGATTCCATGTAACGAACACAAGTATCTGTCTTCGCTGTGAGTCTTATCTTCCCAGATGAAGGCAGAATTTGTCTCATGGTCTCTAAGCATAATTCTACCAATAATGTTGACCTTTCATAGAAGACATTAGTTAATGTACATTCAGAATTGTAAGGAACATTTATGTTTCCTAAAGAAATTACAAATTAATTAATACTCAAGTATTATTAAATGAGGCATAGAAACTTTGGGGAGGATTATATGCTTTGGAGAGTGTATGTATATAAAACATAAACTAAGATCACAAAATGATGTAAATCATACATATATTTGTTACTGCTGCAGCATTGTTCCTTCCGGAGTATCTCTGATCTTCTCAATAGAAGACCTGACTTTTGGGTGAAAGAAGAACCCTGTAACCAAAGACACCAGAGAATTCTTACATTTTTGGTACATGCAGAGCCTCTATTTAAAGTCTCATACAAAAGGTTTCTATAGAAACCTGAAGGACTCAGACAACTGGTGCTAAAAAGCTGGACCCTGAGGCCTATACAAAACCCACTGTAACATTAATCTCTTCTACTGGTTCCTGAAGTCAGTGATCTCTATCATGTTTCAGCATACATCCTTTATACACGCTATTATACCTTACACTAGCACACCCTATCTTTGAAAATAAAACATTCTGGTAACAGTTGAAAACATGGCTTTGACTCAGGTCCTTAACTGATCCCAAAGCTAGTGAATTGAAAATTGACTCTGATCTCCTTTCTGGCATATACTATCTCCTAGGACATGTAACATGAGTTTTACTTTTTTTAAGGAGCCTTTTATCCTATATATAGTTATGCTTTAAATTGTTACTCACTAAAAGAGCAAGTATTTTTGGTTGCTTCTGAAAGTCTTATTTCCATAGTGATGCTGACAGAAATATGCAATACATCATGGTAAGTGAAGCTTAACTCACTATCACAGATTCTGCTCCCAGCTACCATTTTAAACCCAGGCTGGAATATTGTATGTGCAAAACTCACCTTTTTCCTGAACCCTATTTTAATGTATGTTCACTATAAAGCCTTCACTCTTCTTAGCTCTCAGGCTGTTCCTTGTTTCTGTGTT
Organism: Corvus kubaryi; assembly: GCF_017639235.1. Classification (NCBI taxonomy): domain Eukaryota; kingdom Metazoa; phylum Chordata; class Aves; order Passeriformes; family Corvidae; genus Corvus; species Corvus kubaryi. The sequence continues at coordinate 4,302,960 of NW_024581126.1, read as the reverse complement.
GGTTTGTTTCAGTTAGCTATCCAAGGTTAAAGCAGTTAATGACTCATTTCAAGGTTCACTCCTAAACAGCAGCTTGGTGAGGCTGCAGGAGGATCATCTTCCTCTTGCCTCTGTGAGGAAATACTCTCCTAACACTGCTGCAGTCCTACAATAGTACTTTCAGAACACTTCCACCCCTAATCTTTGCAGAATCTCTTTCCATCATGCTTGTTTTCATAATCCAGAACCAGCAGGATCCTCATTCCTGCAACAGTATTTCCCCGTGTTTCTCTCCTAGAATGCTTATAAATGTGCTTGTTTTGTTGGTTGTCAGGGCTATGCAGAAATCCAGAGGTACACATCTATTAGGTTGCCAAACATGAAAACTTTCAGTGAGCAGAAGGTGTAGCACAAGAAAGATGGAAGGCAACTCACCTGTCACTTACTTGGGGCAGTGCTTTCAATGTGCTAGAAAGGGCAAAACACACATTTCTTGTATCTACTTAGGGGGAAATGATTATTGCACAGAATCCTTTTTTTTCTTGGCAATATTCTTAGAACTGCAGATTCCTTCATTTCCCTACTTCTAATGTTTCGGTATGGCTCAGTTTCTGTTAAAAAACATTTCAAGAAGAATTTAAAGGAATATTTTCTTTCTACTACACCAAGAAAAACCTGCAAGAATGAGAGAACTTCAAAGCTCACCAGCAATGCCAGTGTTTAACAAAGAAACGTCTCTCCAAGAGACATGGGGCATCCATTTCTCTCTGAGTTTGCGGAGCCGCAATAATAGGACATACCACAGACACCAATCCAAAACATTATTCATACTACCGATGAACAATTCTCACAAATGTTATGGAGTTTGGGGCAAGTATATCTTTATAAAGAATTCATGACATCCCTCCTTTCAATCATCTCAGGTCCACCCACACTGACATTTCGCAAACCAAGCTTATCCATAATACTTCTCAGCACAAGGCATTTTCTACACATTTATTCAGGTCAGCAGCAAATGTTCTTATTTTCTAGCCTTAAAAAAAACCCCACAACCAACCCCCCAAAAAAGAAAAGAAAAGAATATGCTCCCTCATCTTTATAAGAAAGACTACTGAAGGTCAAGGTCAAGAAAAAAGGTCTTTGCTCTCATCTTCTGTCCTTCCCTTAGTTTGTGCAATACCTTCTTTCACGCAGTGCACAATATATTTCCCATTGCAACTCTTGCAAGTTCTTTCTCCCAGGGATAACCCAGATCAGACAGAAACAAAATGACAGATTTTGAACATCTTTGTCTATTTCCCCTTGCAAAACTAAGGAGCTACCACCATAGAACTTACCTCTAACAAATTAAGTTACAGACAACAAAACAGACTTTGATTACTTCTTAGTTAAATATTCACTGTACCTTATTTATGCCAAGAACTACAACATGAGTTCTTCTTCTGTGATTATCGCAAATAACTATTTCATTGGACTTTCTTGCTGTATCTTAATTACCCGCTATGTTGTCTAGATCAGGTTGTGTTTTTTCAACAATGTTAAAAACTGCTGGACAGTCCTTTCTCCTAATTCTGAGGAAACAGTTATGCTTTTCGCATGGATGGACTTCAGTGACATACTTCACTTACCAAAAAATCACAAGAAAGACAGCTAAAGAGTTAAGAGTTGCCAAGGAGATACATGTCTCAGCTGAAGACTATCTATGATACTTACTATATTTGATGAGCTGCATTCAGTGTTGGAAAACTACTCATAGAAAGTAGTGTGGTACTTATGCAAAATCATTAAACATACAAAAAGATCCATATCAATATTTTTTTCCTCTCTCTCTCTCTCCTTTAGCATGATGCAATGCTAATTCACATTTACTGGTTCACCAACACAATTATTTCACAAAATTCTGTAATTATTAAACGTTATCATTCTCCAATTTACAGATTTTTGTTTTGGAAGTAAAGCCACTTGCTTGCAGCTTGCTACTGTTTCATGGAACCAGCTGTATTAAAATTAATTTATATTAAAATGAATTATTACCTCTAAACAAAGTAAGAATCCATTACTGCAGTTTCAGACAAAAGTCCTCATTAGCTTCTGAATTTTATTACTGTACCACTTCAGTACCGTGCAGACTTACTCATGAAAATTGCTTTCAAAAACCCATGTCAAAGAATGCTGAATAAGGATTTCAGAGCCTTTTAATTAATTTTTAATCTTTGTTCCTGAGTGTGGAGCTGATGTCAATAAAATGTCCAGGAGGACTTGCTTTATTTTAAGGAAAAATAGTCAGGTTTATGCCAGTATTTGCTCCCAGGTACGGCTGAAATGTTTTATCTTAAATAGCCCAACAAAGTTAGCTTCAGGCAACTAATCTCAAGTTAAAAATATCAGCTTTAGGAATAAGTACAAAAAGCAAATGAAAATGGTCTGGCACTGGAAGAGTCAGTAAAGCTTAACTACCTGTGCCACTGCCAGGTCCCTGTGCAGCACAGGGTACCACAATACACGTGTGGGAAATGGGGCTTTGATGGCCTGGATGCACTTCCTTATGATTCCATCACTCCATAAATGTCAGACATGTGATGTGAATTTCTATTCACATTTCTACTTTATTGTATATTCCTGAGTAATCACTATAATCTGGTTTAATAACTGTGGTCATGACTGGGCATGTACATCTACTTCCTTAACTTTCTTATAAGAAATCCTTGCCAGTTCTCACAGTGAAGTTCAGGAGACAGGGAAACAAGACTAAAACCATAGAAAACCTTTATTCAAGATTCTACAGTGCCAGTATGATTTGTACATATTCTTGCAAAGCCCTTGAACACATGTATAATTAAGAACTTAATTAATTCCACTGAAGGAAATAAAGCTGCTTTGTATGCATCACTGTTTTGAAGGAGTATGGCATTATTCTCTGAACAGTAAGATTTCATAGAATGCTGCTGAAAAGGATCAATTATAATTTTCTGATTACATGGAATAAAAACTAACCCACCCCCCAAAAAGTACCCCTTCAAAAATTTAAACAAGGAGACTTAAACAAAATGTATTTTTTTACAACATAAAATATATTTAAGATGCAAATAAATTGAACACATTTAGATCTCAGTCAGAGAAACTAGTTAAATTCAGAGAATCTAGACAGAGTTTTTTAATGTATCAATATATATTTTGAGGAAAGGCTCTTTTATGCATTCAGAGGAGGTATTGCTCATATTTCTTTGCTAAATATGAGCACACGTACAACAGACTGCAGAATGACTGGTGTTGCTGAAAAAAGATCTCAAAAAGGGGTCATAAAGGGAACAGGCATCAGATTGGATTTAAGGACAAAATCTCCTAAAAATAACATGCCTGTATACAATATCACTTCAGCAAAGAAGAAATGGATAATTATAATAAATGAAAATTGAGGTCCCCAGAAAGGAATACTATAAGGACAAATTTGACATACTAGAAAAAAGAAAGAAAAATAATCTCAAAAGTAACAAAACCCACCAATATTTTAGAGTTTCTTTCTGAATATTCTATTAGGGGCAGTAGTATTTTTTTACTTTGCCTTATGAAGGAATGAAGGAATGAATGAATGAATTGACTAATAATATTTTTTAAAATAAATTTTAAATGCATTAACTTTAGAATTAATTTACTTGCTGGACAGAGGTTAAACAGAAGTTAAAATCCTCTTAGTTTTTCAAAACAATCAAGATAATTGAATTAAATTGAAAATGGATCAATTTATTTAATATAAATCTTATCATTCTGTGGTCAAAATACTCCATCATAAAACTAATATGGTCTTTGAAGTTTGATAAAATTGGATACTCTGACAATGTTTTGATCTTTCTAATATTCAAAAGAAGGCTTCTATGGAAGACTGAGGGAGTCTAGAACCAGTATTTCCATCTTAACTGTCTTGGAGAAGGAGCTTAGCAGAACAGGCTGCTCAAGAAGGAAGAACAACTTCAATAAAGAACTATTTCCAGGCTGTCTTGCTGGATTAGAATTATCATTCCTGACAGAGGAGCAGCAGATTGAAGGCTGTGACTAAGGACAACAAATTCTAATTGTGGAAAATTAACCTTGTAATCTTCTGATTGTCCTCTAGCAAGAGATCAAATACAATTTGAAAGCATTGCTAATAAGATGTTTTTAAGAAACATTTCAGGGAGATAGGATTGTAGAAGAGGATTAATGTAGGTATAGGCTGCAGAAAAAAAAAAGGAAATACAATACTCCACAGAGCATCTGGCTTGTGATACAAGAATGTAGGTGAAATTGAAAGATACTCATTTACATATGAATACATTCCTCTAATGAGGAAAGAAAAAATAAAGCATGAAAGGAAGAAGGAAGTGAAGCTTTCTTATTCTAAGTTGACGAACATCACACAAACACCCAGAGTAAGGAAGGCCCTGGTGACTGTTTTAATTTCTAGGACTCAGCAGATTATAAAAATCAAGAATCTTGTCTCATCTTAGTCAATGCTCAAGAAAAAAACCCTCATTTATCAAAGGGTACAGCTTCAGCAGGAATAAAATTACTTTCTTCAGGTGGTTGGCTCCAGCCCAATACGCTCTTCTATGTCTTGCTTCCATGTGCAGCAACCAAATCCCGTTTTATGGGCAACAGTCAAGATCATGAGCATACTGCTGACCCTGGACACCCTGATCAAGAAACCTCACCTAAACTTCTTGCTGAACATTCAATTTGATGGAAGTCAAACTGATCATTTACCCAATACACATATTGGAAACATCTACATTTTAACAAAGCTAATTTCTGCAAAATAAACACTTTCAAAACAATCACATCCAGAGTAATCATTTCCAAGAAATATTAAATTTATAGATGTGGATTTCTGGATATGAGAGAAAGATTAGTCTCAAATAAATTAAATAAGCACGGTCTAGGTTATTTTATTCTGTTCCCCAAGAAATTAACCTTATACTTTTCTGTCATAGAGTTTTGCTTCTCTTTGCTTTAAGAACCAAAGTGTCAGACTGTCTCCCAGGCAACCAACAATAGGACAAGAAGACACAGTCTGAAGGTGTGCCAGGGGAGGTTCAGGTTGGACATCAGGAAGAATTTCATCACAGAAGGGGTGGTTGGGCACTGGTAACGGGCTGCCCAGGGAGGTGCTAGAGTCATCGTGCCTGGAGGTGTTTTAGGAAGAACTGGATGTGGAACTCAGTGCCATGGTCTGGTTGACAAGGTGGTGTTTGGTCACAGGTTGGACTCGATGATCTCAAAGGTCTTTTCCAGACTAGTTAATTCTGTGATTCTGTGATTTGGGCTAATAAAACTGCCACAGGATGCAGATCTCAGGTAGGTAGGAGCCAACCCTTTCCCGCTGAGTATGGGCTACAGGGTGCCTGCCTTTAGAAAGCTGTAATGAAAAAACCTTTGGCTTCAGACTGAGAAAGACATAACCCACAGAGTCTCTTCCTTCTCTTTTGCTTTCTGACCCACAGTTGTCCAATCTCTGCTGCCAGCCAGCTGACACACTTCAGTCACACTGACATACCTGAACAATGAATCCTTTTGTCACAAACATCCAAGCTAGCTGACTAGATAAATTTATTCCTGTTATGACGGAATGAAGTAGCTGTATTACACCTGTTCTTTGGGTCCTGATAGACCTTTCATAGATCTAATTAATATACTTCTATTGAACAAAGACTGAATAGGAGACCAAAATTATTCCAATATAGTTCTAAAAATGTATAATGAACTGCATTTTTTAATGGCAATCGGGGAAAGAAGAATGCAGAAACAGAGCAAAAAGACAGGAAATACAGTGCACCTACCCTGTGTTTTCATGTGACTTCAGCCTGTGATGTCTAACAGGTAAAATTCGCATTATAATTTTTTAGAAAATTGACTTTTAGGATGGGACATCTCATATGAAGTCTGAAAGTGAAGCGGATGATACATTAAGCAACCAACATGGAATTTTACAATGGAAATATGTATGGTTTTGCACTTGGTTTCTAGGGAGAATCAGGCTCATAATTTTGGACTAGAAATCATTAATATCTGTTCATATACAGATATAATATCTATTTGGACAAAAGTTGCTGAAGGTGGCCAAATGCCAAGACATTCCTCCCCAAGCAAGGACTCTATATTTTGTTTTAGGGAGTAAAAATAATTTTGACTGACAGCAGAGGATATAATTATGTATGCAACCTTAACTGTCAGTGTTTGCAAAAGCAGACCTTTTATTGCTAAATAAATCCACTGATGTTATCTGTACTCTCTCTGAAAATAAGAAGAAAACCAGTATCAGACCAGTGCTGGTTGAATTTTAAATGTGAGATTCTCAAAAGATAAAGTCTTACCTGGAATACTACTGGCATTTATCCATCACTAATAAGAACAACTTTAACAGAGCAAGGAAATGGAAGAATTGATAGAATAATTAAAGGAAAAATGAGACCAAAGTGGCTTAGTTTTCCAAACAGAATAAAAACTTTGGGAAAAAGGAGAAGCCAAGGAAAGAAATAAATTTGTTCCCTAGAAACATACCAGAGGAAGAAAGCAGTCAGAAAAAAGGCTGTGTGAAAGGTCAATGTGTCAACAGGACAAATATGCATGAGCTGTACATAAATAAGTTTAAAAAAAGCCTCCTATGCATCAAAGGAGTAAGGATCTGGAAAGATCCTCAGTGGGAACAAAACCATTTATTTTAAGATGGAGTTTCATTAACTTAATGGAGGCAGATGATGCTAGAATTTACAATAAGAACAATTTGAATTTGATGGTCCAGATCTTTCAATATACTGTACTCCAGTTCTAGCCTTGGCTCATGCAGGTTACCTTTGTTTAGGTGAGAAGTTGGTGTCCACCACAAAGATATTTCACTACACAGATATGGCATCAAAGCTTGGGTTTAAATAAACAAATGTCAAGCTATGACAGATGTGATTCAGGGAAGAATTAACTTCTCCAATATCAGACTGACAAGAGGTCATAGATCTTCATCATTTCCACTCACTTAGGAGGTGAAAGTGGGAAGAATAAATGGACAGTGAAGTTTCCTTTTATGTCTGATTCATTTTAGCTATATTTTCACCTCCCATCAGGAAAGAACAGAATAGGGAAGATCCCTAGATATCACTTCCCTGAGTTATGGAATATGACTTCAATTTCTTGTAGAAACCTCTATATGCAAGGACAGGATGGAGATTACTTCTGTGTCTGGAAATGTCAAATATGAGATCACAATATCAAAAATTTCTTACATAAGGCACACCAAACCTCTATCTGCACAAGATGATTTCAAGCAAGTTATTATCTCCAGTTTCATCTAAATTTATTTTGAAAACATTAAGATGATGGGGAAGTAAGCACACTAGGTGAAGCACATTGAAACCTACCAAAATAAAATGTTTCCAGAAACAGCTAAAACAGAATCTTTTCATATGTGATAGAAATAGGAGGCTAAGAAACAAATCCTTCTGATGCTCTATGCAGAAATCAATGTTCTTTCCCGACATTTCTTCTTCAGTACCATTCAGCTTTACTGTCTGATCAACCAATACAAATCTGGCCATAAGGAAATCTATTAGGGCAAAAAACTGAAGCCGAGGTAGGGCCAATGCACTTCATGCAGAAGATTGCTTTTGCAGAGCTACGTCCCTGCTTACTCAACACCAGTGATCATTTGTTTGCAGAGGCTCATGATTCAGACCCTGAAAAGAACAACAGCCTTTTTCATACATCTTCTCAGTGCGAAGAGCAGCCAGTGAAGAGCACTGAATAACAGGAAAATTAAGATGTGTGTTCTACAACTCTGATGGTGCAAACTCGGTATCTTCAGTGGTTTTTGTTTTTGGTAATACTAAGACATGTTTAGGGGAAAACTGTCCTGTCTGTAAAGTTCAGTTTACAGTGGAATTACTAAATTAACTAAAATTGGAGTAATCCTGAGTAATATATCTATAATACTAAATGATACTAAATGATAAATATAATCAGACTTAAAAGATAGGAGTGACTGGAAGGAGGGAAAAACCCCAAACAACCAGAGACCAATAGGTCATTTTAGAACTGACAAAATATTCCAAACACAAATAAAGAGTTCAATATATCTGAATAGAATGTTTAACCCACAGCTCTTCCCCAGCTCACCAGGTAAGTATTTTGCTGTACATCAAAGTTTGGGAAATTGCTATGGACTGAGAATGGAAAGAGACCTTGCTGCATTATTTCTAGTCCTAACTTAAGATTCAGAGACTTTTAATAACTTGGCTAAATCTTATTTCTATTAATGTAATTCTCCCATCTATCACCAAATGGAAAGGATATTTCCCAAAGGATATAGAGACCCAAAAGATAAGAATCAAATCTGCATTTCCATAACAAATACCTAGATAATAAAATTTTCTCTATTTTTAATGTTGTGTAATGCACTACAAACACGTAAAACTGTAGGTGGCTTACTTTGGTTTTGGGGTACAGAACTGAACTTTGCAATATGAAAAAAATTTAATGAGTTCAATTTCACCTTTATTTGAGTGCTTCTATACTTGTCTAGAAGAGGTGGTTAACCATTTAAAAATATTTTTCATACATTTATGTTCAAAATGCACTGGTTTATGCTTTTAAATTTTCCTTTATTACAATGAAAGTGACTTAAAATTAAGTGTGGGAGGCATAAAAAAATCCACCCTACCCAATGTCAAGAAGAATATCAAATTATTGATCTGTATACAGGAGGAAATTAAATATGGTATCCCCTTCTCATTTAAAAGAAAATAACTGCAACAACTCTTCAAAAGTTCACAGAAGAAATAGATTAAAAATGTTGGCATGAAATCAACTACTGTCTTGAATGTATCTTCTGCAGGAGTTTTATTTCTAGAACATGGAAAGTGCAAAGATTTGTCAGAAGTGTACGGACTTAACTTTCTTTGCTGATCTTAACTTTCATGCATACAGTCACAGAGACATTTCATAGTTGTGACAGCCAAAATTGTTCCTTTATCTGTGAAAACAAAATTGTTTTCAGAGACATATCATCTTAATATATTTTGCTTCTGGAAGTTTCTTTTGGGATTTCTTGAAAACATCTCTGCATTTTATTAGAAGTCAGTTTAATAGGTGGACAAAAATCAATTCATGCTTTTTCCACAGAGAGTTAAAAATAATTTTTTTCAACTCTGACACCTGAATTGTATTAATCTGAGAAATTTTATCACCATTAAATATTCATGAAGGGTCAATTCCAACTTGTCACTCCAGTGTAAACTATTTATATCTGTGGAATAGTGTTTTTACCTTCATATAGTGCAATTCCATGGAGAGCTTGGTCTATAAAGAAAACAAAGAATGAGATTAAAGAGACAAGAACCTTATAGGTGTTAGTAACAAGAAATTCAGAGGTAGAGACTTGAGACATAACCACAAAGTGTATTTTTAGCTTATCACAGCTAACTTCAGTACTCTCCAGCCTCTGCCAGGAAGCAGGACTCTTTCTTCTTATTGACAACAAAAGGAACCAGAGATGACCATCCTTTAACTAAAGTTTTCCTTTATAGTATTTACTGTCCCTGGATGATTTAGGCAACAGTTCCATGCACATGGACTACCAGGCTGCCAGAGTATAGGTTCAGAGATTCAGTCCTTTACTGTAGCACATCATAGCCTGGGCTCTAGGACCTATATTAAATTCTGGTTTTGTAATCAGCAGTCATATCCATTCAGTTTTCAATTCTTGGGTATACACACTCTAAGTTGTGTATTTTTTGATAATTTGAGAGACAAAAGTCTTAAAAGGATTGTGGATATTCAGATATTCAAACTAAAGCTTGAATGCAGGATCTTTAAAACATGGAAAAACCCTGTTTGGAAAGGATGTTGGCAGTTCATCTAGTCCAAACGTCTGCTCAGAGCAGAGTCAGCCATATGAGAAGACATAGTTGCTCCAGGCTTGAACCAGTCATGCCTTGAAAAATCTCTAAAGATGGAGAATATACAATTCTTTTGGGCAACCTGTTCTACTGTTCCAATGCCCTAAGGTGAAAAGGGCTTTCCCTGAACCAAAGTTTGAGTATCTGATGTTTCAATTTATACCTACTATTTCTTACCCTCCCAGGTCATACATGTCTTCCTTCTTACTCAACTGCATAAACATAAAAGTAGGATACTCTTTTCCAACACTGACACTATAGTTGTACTGAAGATAAATACTTTCACAAAAGTACAAAAGTATGCTTTTCGATGGCATATTTTTGCAAAATGGAGATTTTTTCAAGTAGTTTCATTAGTAGTTCATTTAATAAAACCAACAGAAAAATTAACTAACCCATTTTCCTCTGTTCACTGTCTCCATTCCTACCTCTCATACCTGATTTTCTGGCCTTACAACTGTCTCACTGAAAGAAAAAAAGCAAATAAGAGGTGAAGAAAAATTAGGAATAGAAGTAAATAAAAATACCTCAAAAGTTTAGAATTCCTATTTGAAAAATTAAAACAATTTCAGAACATCTTTTGTATCTTCATTGTTTTTCAATTCCAGTATAGCTCAAACCCTTCATCGCTATATATAGTCATCTTCCTCGCTATGTATTACTTATATAGGAGAAAAAGTCTTAAATTCTGGTCTACTATATTTAGCCTTCCTGAGTCAAGAAATTTATTGCATTTGCAGAATTGCTTGGAAATCTGAGGACTCTTATTCTTTTGATCGAGTATTGAAAAAGAACCTCTTGTACCCACCTTGATTACTGGTGAAGAAAATCAAAACGCTAAGAAACTCACAAAATATTAGAAATAACTTGAATTTAAGACATAGCATCAGTGTTGGTTCTGTTAACAATGACAGATATTTGGACATAAAATTTCGTTAGTTGAACAGATTTATCATGGAATAATCTCTATGCAAAGGCCAACATTTTCAAATGTCAGTACCCAAAAATCCATCTCCAGGCACACAATTAAACAAGACATAATTTTCAACTGTACATCTGTGTAATTTTAACTATTCTATGAAAATCTCATGAGTTCCAAACAAGTTTATCTTTGCACTGCATGTATATATAATGTCAAGATTTTGAGAGGCTTTAGGTTTTGAGGGGAAGGATTCAATGAAAACACTTCTTCAGATAAATTCCCTCCTTGACCATAGACATTAAATAAATCTCAGCTATCTTCATACCGGATTACATCCTTCTGTTCTTCACAACAGCGGAGACAATAAATGGTTGAGAATTGCTGAGAAATAAATGTTTTAAAGAGATAGTCAGAAAGTTCAGTTTTGTGGATGGTGACTAACATATTTGGGACAGTATGCTTACCAATAACAAAAAAATGTTTCAAAACATCTTTTCTTATACACATGGCAAAAGGTTTTAAGAATTGCATTCTTCCTTATTTCTATAGAAAGTAGATATTCCAGTTTTTCTATTTTGTTTCCATCCATGTGGATCCATGGATGAAATATCACCCAGACAATTGGAAGCAATGCTCTCAATTTTTATGTTAAACTCTTTTTCTTATACGCAATGATGTTTTGGACAACAACATTAAAACGCATTTTAGCAGGTTTGTGGAAGTCCCCAGTTTTACAAATGGGAAATTAGATATTAAATGTACATCACAAATTTAGAAGTAAGCAGCTGGCTGACAAATCTTTCCTCTGATGATTTCTGTCTTGTTAGCTTTTTTGTAAGTCTCCCAAGAGTTTCTTTAGCTGCACCATGTGATATTTCACTACTGCTGTTTTCTGCTCTTGCAGCAAAACCTACTATTTCATCGTAAACAAATAGTGTTAACACTTGTGATGCTTAATGTTTTGTCAGTTTGCTCAGCAAGTGTGAAGAAAATGCAAACACTTTCAAGCCTTTTTTCATGCTGTCAGACTGCACTAAGTTGTGGAGATCTCCCAAATGGATGGTATTGTATGCTGCATTTAGATCATTTGCTAAAAAATTAAGAGTTGACACTCATGCAATTCTTAAAACTGGCAGTACCTGGTTATTAAAACTTTTTTTTTATACCTGGAACAATCAAAAAATTTTATTCACAAAAAGATTATAGGTTGTGGACATATTTTTTAACTGTGACAGGCTTGCTTCCCAGAATGGCTTGCCTTACTTTCATTTCTGTGAATGGCTTCCTAGGTATTCCTATGCATAATTTCAATACACATGCTTTGTATTATATTTTGATATGCAAATCTGCACATTATCTACCCAATTAGATATGCTTTTCAAAACCTTAATTTTTCATAAATGTTTATATCTTTCATCACTTCACATAATTAGTCCTTTAGTATGAGGGGAATGAAAAACTATATGTGAATGACATGCTTTGCAAAATATGGGTTTTCTTCTTTCTTCCATTGGTTATATTCATACATCAATCTTAAAAGAAGAAAAAGGTGGTTGTGTCACATAAATCATTAATGATTTATGATACATAATCCAATTGCAATAACTTATACTACCTTTAACAAATGTGGGTAGCCTTGGGAAAAGCTGATATACACAATTTGTACTATGCACAATGACACAATTTTAGGGGTTTAAGGGCTCAAAGAAGTATTCCTGAAGTTTACTGTCCCCTTGATTTCAAAATATGTTTGAGGTGCATTGAAACATTGAAAACATAAAGTTCAATGTATTTAACAGATATCTAGTGCTTTTTGACAAGGCCTATGATAATCGTGTTGGCCTCCAGCTGCTTATCTAGAAGGTTACATGTTTCCATAGATCATAATCTCCAAATCCCATGCAGCTGTCTCAGATACTGCATTGCATCTGAAATGGCAAGAGATGCTTCTTTTTAAGCAACTGAATTAAGCCAGTAATAATGACCACAGCTATGATCTTCTAATTAATTTAAAGCTGTAAATGAGATGCAAGGTACCATGTTGCTCTATTTGGTATGAGAGACAAAAGAAATTCTCCACCTGTGAATGGCTGCATGTAGTTTGGGCCTAGGGGGGATGTATGAGTGGTGGTTTCGTTCTTTTTTTTAAAATGTGTTTGTTTGGGTACTTTGCAATTTAGAGGCTTGGTTTTGATACCCTTCCTCATTTCCTATACTTTTATACTGTTGGGTTAGTCTGTTAAGTGAAGGAGGTCACTAAAAAGGTTTTACAAGAGAAAAAACCAAAAGAATGAATGTGCTGGTGAACGTAATTTCTTGTCTCCTACTGGACTTATGGTTTGTTTGGGTTTCTTTCTGCTTCAAGATAATTTTTAAACAGACTTGAACAACCCTTTACATAACATTGTCAGTTGGAACCAGATTTATTTGTCCAATGAAGTGTGTTTTATCAGAACATTCATTACCCTTTTTGAACATAGTGGAGTCAAGGATCAGAAAACAATTTTCCTTCTTTCCTGTTCTAAAAACCATGATTTTTTTTAGTGAGGTTAAGCAGTGCTTTTTCAAATTCCCTATGCTTGATGTGTCATCTATCGATGAGTCAAGCCTGTTATGCTGGAACTCTGAATACGAGAACTGTCCCTCACTTTGAAAACTTTTAAAAGGAATGCTTTATTTTTTCTATAGGTAAATTTGAAATAAGTTTTCTTTTTATTCGTAGGTGTCATGGCCATACCCATTGATACAAGGTGCTTGTGTACAGGCTCTTCAAATGTTCATGTTTGAACCATGACTGCATTGCCTAACCAGCTCTTTTTTGAAACACTGAAGCTACTACATGAACATGACCAGACTGGAATTTCTTTGCATTTTTAGAAACATCTGCTCTACATATCACTGTGTAATATATGTATGTATTTACTGTAAAAGAAATTAAGGTGTCACTTTGCTGCCAAAAATTTAAGCATGTGCAGGACAGCACTATTTTTGACACACTGCAGATGGAATGCTTTAAAAAGGACAGTTTAGCCTTTGCAGCCACATATAATGGATGTATACCCATCCTCCAGATAAAAACAACTCTATGGAGTGAATGTTTAGTCTGCCTTTTTGCTTTACACTGAATTTTATTTGTAACAGCTGCTTTCTAGTTCACATGAAAGTAATATTGATAATTGAGGGAAGAGCTTTGCATCTAAAACATGAATCATGTTTTTCTTACTGACCAGTTTAGCCCCTTCTGTAAAATAAGGGAGTTTGAATTCACAGGTCCAAATTCCCAGGATAACACTCTCATGAAGCAATGATAGGCTGAATGGGGTATCCCTTAAGACTCTTGCTATGAAACTTTGCCAGTATGTAGAGCAACATATAATATTCACAGGGAGAGATGCAAAAAGCAGGAGTGAGACCCTACACAGTGGTTACAACATAGCTACGGCATCTGTAATGTCAAAAAGCTCTTACATCCTTTACCTTGCATGGAGCATAAAAGTACAGTGAAGAATACTGGAAAGCTCGTGGAAAATACTCAAGGATTGACATGCATCAGGAGACTCTGGTGGAATAGAAGCACAGGAGAGGAAGCTTTGTCAGTCTCCCAAGATATCCATTTCATTGCTACAGAAGAGACAGTGGTCAAAATGAGGTATTTTCGGTTTTGCCTGATCCATCTCTTAATTTCTCAACCTCTGCCCCTTCTCAGTGAACATTCTTTGCCAAACATTTTTGGTTTTGGAGTGGTCCAGTTGCAAAAGGAACTGATGGTCCCATTTAAATTTATGTTATTACTTTAAATTAGACTGTTAAACTAAAGTGTCACTTAGAAAAACACATCTGTTTTGCATCATCTAAAAAGTTGAATTTGTTCAGAAGATGGTCAAAAATATCTAAAAAATTAATAATAAATCAAAGTTTCAGAATATGTACATAACCATCACTGCAATATATATATATATTACAGTAAGTAACTAAATATCTCAATGACTGTTATTTGGAGGGGAATTTGTAAGAAGGAAAGAGTGATATCCCAGCCTGGATATTCTTCTGTGCTCTTTCACTTTCAAAGCTATGTGTAAGAGCCAAGGTCAATCTAGTTTTAAACATTCTTTTCCTAAAAGCTCTTTCTGGTCCGTCCAGGTTCACATACTGAGTCCCATACAGAGAAAATAAGAGTGAAGAGTGAAAGTCTATTAGTGTCTCAGCACAGGTTAGAACAGCCCTTCTGAGGACTCTCTGCCCGATCCCTTTTACTGTGCTTTGGTTCACACTGAGGGGGGGATCTCACTGACCACCAAGGGGATTTTGTCTGGAGGAGACACTGCAGGAGCTCTCCTGCCACACTCAGCTGCAGAGAGGCAGGCAGCAGCCCATGGGACTAGACTAGAGCCACTCTGACAAACAACCATTCCATACCAATGTAACGGGGATATCAGGTCCTCAGCACCAGCCCTTTCACTCTGCAGACCCATTCCTGTTTCTCCACGCGCTAAGGCAGAGGCAGCTTGACTGCCTGCCAGCGGCATGTGAGGCACCATGACAAGCATTTCCTGCATATGCTCATTCTGTGTGCTTCTCTCACAAAGTCAGGCAGAGAGCTTGCTGCTAAATAGCACAAGACATTCTCTTTCTTTGGTGCCTGAGCAATCTGTCTCTGTGGTCTTCCCAGCCTTTATGAGCCCAGGGATTTGGAAAATAAAAATATCAACTAAAACCAACTAAATCATACTGTACAGAATAAAGCAGAGACAGCTCTGGCTGGCCCTCATTATTCAAAAACAGAGTACTCTGCTTATACCACTGATAATGTAGAAAAATCAATGCTTCTCACAGATGACAAATTTTCACTTTCATGTTTCTTCCAATAAATAATATTGAGTTTGTGTAGATATTTTTTAAGATGAAGAAGAACGAAGCAAAATTAAATGGTATTGAACATCAAAACGTCACTTTAGCTAAGCAGCAGAATGTTTAGATCTTTGCTGAAAGCTTATCTGAACTACTGGAAGCTCCTTGACTCTGCAAAATCATGCAAAACATTTTAAAGCAGGTCAAATATCAGGCACTTCAGCTGCCAGGAATTTCCCATCAGCAAAAAGGGGAGGAAAGAAGTTCTTCTGTCATTTCAGAATGTAGGAAAGGCTAGTGCTACAGTCAGGTGACAAACTAGGGGGATTGGGTATTGTTTTATCTAAATTTTCCTTCTAAGAATTTAATTATACATCATTATTTTTTAATATAAATAGATTTTGTTCTTTTTGAGAAAGACCTGTGTCTAGATTCAAAAGTATTCTGCAAATGCAGTGCCGTGCATGCTTCTGAAAATCCTTAAGGACAATTATGTGTATAGAATATTTAATTGCATGTGCACATATGGATTATTTCCACCACTTGCAGGGACACATCCCTAAGTGTTTGCACAAACAATCATAATATTTAGACATAATTTATTAGCTGGACAATTATACAAATTATATATTTGTATTTTAAATGAGTCCCATATTTTTATCACATTCTGTGTAATATTTGATCAACTCATTAAGAAACATTAGGATTAAAATTCAGGAGTGTCTGGATGCATGCCTGTTACACTTAATTAGTGATTGCTGGAAAAAGGATCTGAGAATTATCATACTGCATAATGACAGAGATCTACACAGCAATAAAAATATTCTGCACAGTATTTTAATAAGATTCACTGCCTTTGGTAAACTTAAACAGGTGAAGTAAAATGCAGCATTTTGCATTATGTGAAGGTTTAATTTCAGAGTTTTATTTATAAATATTGCAAGTCAATTAAAGAAAGGAGTAATTGTCAAAGTAGGAAGGCGTAATATTCCAGATTTTTTACAGCCATGTTGTAATGGCTTCAGTGTATACTAAATATTTAAACACATATAACATACATTAAAAATTTGACAGAGCAGCAGAAGACAGAAGATAAAAACACTGCGCTTTTGGTATAAAGATTTCAGATACAATACAGAGCATGAAAGCAGAGTAACTGAGTAAATGTGGATCATCCTGATGCTGAGAACGTTCAAAGGGTTAAGGATGGCAAATCACATTTTGTTGCTATGTGCAGCAAGGATAAAGATCTACTGGAACCCCCTTTAATAGGTGAAAGGTGGTCTGAGCCAAAACGCACACACTGACGTCCAACCCTTCCCCAGAGAATCAATGATGTTTTTTGTGTGTGATCAATGTAATATTCCACAGCTAAATTTAGGGACTCTGCATCCTATGAAAATTACACCTATGTCTAATTAACAATAAAAAATTGTGGTTATCTACAGGTTTAATTATTTAATCTACAAGGTTTTGATTAACTTAATCCTTTTAGTAAGAACAAAAGAGTATATGAGAAAAAAAAAAGCATCTCTAATGTTGTTTACTCAGAAGGAATTCTGTAATTTTCCCTAGTCAGCTTGTAAGATTACACCATCTTTGCTGTTAACTCCCCTAACCCAAGAAACATACAGTGTGAGACAGACTGCTAATAGTTTTCACTGTCTCAGTGTATTACTTGGTTAAATCATAAACTATGTCTACAAAGCGTCTCCTTTTTTGTTTGGATTTTTTTACAGACTTTTATCAATAGATCATAAGATTCAGTGTTTGATTTTGATATGTTAGAGGAAAGCTAAAAATTTAAAACCAGATGCCTTTGGCAAATGAGTCTTTACACCAAGGTTCACTCTCTTTTCAGTACTGGTACTGCATTCTGAATATTTACAAGTCATGGGGTGACACGTGTTGTTCCACCAAAGTCAGAGGGAGTTTTGTCTGATATCAGTGGGGCCAGATTTCCCTTTTAATAATTCATGTGACGTGCATGCTGGAGTATCTGCAGCAATGCTGTGGGTGGGTATTGTGGAAAGGATGAAACAGGAAAGAGACACTCTCCTCATAGAAACTCTTCCAGGACCCATTACCACTGCAAGCCCTCTTTTCTCCAAGCACTCTGAAGATGCTTGTTTATATGCTATTGCCCTGCCTCAAAGTGTATGAAAAAAATCATTTAAATGAAGATTTAAAGGAAGAAAGAGTCCTGAGCCTACTAAGGAATAAGAGTTCAGTTCTGAGTTCTGACACTAGGCCACTTTAAAATCATAAGCAAACCCATATGGCTTAATTTAGAAACATTAATAAGAGAAATTAGTACTTGAGGAGATTTCTGAGAATCTCGCAATTCATATCGAACTAAAAAAAAACCCATAAAAATCTACTTTTGGAAATAAACTTTGAACTCTTCCAGGTATTTTTCCCCTTAAACTTATTTCCCATGTGTGAAATGAAAAAATGAAGACACACAATAAAAATGAATATTTAAATATCAATTGTTGTTCTTAGTATCACAAATGTAATTGCACATTCAAATACTTTAAGGGCGGGGTTGGACCTGAATGATCTCCAGAAGTCCCTTCCAACCACAGCCATTCTGTGATTCAGTGATTCTCTAATATTTAATCTATTGCTGTATAAATCACCTTATCAAGTAGAAGTTCATTAGGTCTAAATGCCATATGATGTAGGGATTATTTTGAAGTAGTTCTTATGTTAAGCATACATTCAAAAGCATTTTTGTAGGAAGAAGCCTACGCTAGCAAATAGAAGACATTTTCAAGAACCAATTAAATCTATATGTAGGAAAGTAAAATGTTTTTCCAAAACCTGCAGAATGGTTCTATTTGTACGATTCCAGGGTGCCCTTGTGACTCAGGCAGAGAATTCAGGACTTCTTCCCCAAACAGAGAACTTAGTAGTATTATCATTAAACCAACAAGAAAAATATATTGGTCAATAAAAGTGATGTTTCCAGTTTTCACTTATTGGCAAGTAAGCAACACATGGGCAACTCAGCTAGAAAGTTATTTAATCATTTCAGTTACTTGTTCCAAATAAATGCAAAATTTTGACCCATGATTAGAACAGCCTACACACAGATTCACAGACACAGGAAGTACTGCAGCTCTTCAGTGATACTTTTAGATTTCTAGTGCTAGAAATGCCTTCTGATTTATCTAAAATTATAAGCCAAGTTGTGATACCATCATCCCTCAGCACAATAGCTACAATACAGACTTTTTCAGCTGTTCCATGTTCTTCTTTGCCTACTGTGTTTTGTATTAAAGACAGAGTTTTTGTAAATGTTTATATTATCCCAAAAATATGGTTCTTCTGATCTTATGAGGTAAGTGCAAAGAATAAAAAACTGAAAATATTTTTCCTATTGCTGTGGACACATAAACAAATCAAATGTCTTCTTAAACCACTCATCTCTGCTTGTCAAAGAAGGCAAGAGGTGACAGAGGCTGACTGCAATCCTGTCTAATACCTGCTGATAAATGTGAGGACTCATTGTCACTAGCATTCTCCACCATCTCCTCTCACAGACAGGCTCCAGAACCAAGATTTCTCTATAAATAAAGTTTCAGGGCCACTTTATGACCACATGGCCTTCTGGTAGAAAAAAAGGGAGTCATTCACATATCCCCCCTCATACAGTTAAATAAAAAGAAGAATTCTGGTTTGCTCCATGGAGAAAGAATATTCAAAAGAACATGCACAGAACTCATTCATCCTTCCTGTCTGTAGAGTGTTTTCTATTAAATGTTAAAACAAACTGTAGTGACTGAAAGGCAAAGGAGCCCCACTGTTTAGAGGGAATAAACACTGTTAATGCCATTACTTCCAAGGGGTTACTGATCATTATGAGATCTTGATTAATCACACAGTAAAATAAAGAAGACGTTCAATTGAACATGCTTGGGTTATTTAAGTCCTGTAACTGATCTGTGCACAAAACAGGATACAGTTGAATTTTAGCAGTGCTCAGGTATGTCTAACTGGGAATGCCAGCCACTCCACTGCAATTTTACTTATTTAAGTGATGTGTCCTATCAGTGATAGGCAAAAAGACCAAGAAAATTACCCAAACTCTGTCCCTGTTGTGCCGGGGACAGTGAGAAAAATGACATAGACTTCAGTCCAGGAAGGAAATGGAATTATTTATTAATTTCCAAACTCGTTTATATAACCCGGTTCACTTCACTGGCATAAGGTTATTGGTCCTTTGACCATCCACCTCTTAGAATGATTGGTTAAACCCTACAACACCCATTTCAAAATATTTCTCCAGTCAGTATCATAACAATGCTGCATAACAAGCTGCAGGTGGCAAGATAAAAATATTGGTTTACAAAAATCTCTCACTGTTTACAGCTAGCCTGCATGTGAAAGCAAGACTTTCACATGGATGCTGACAGAAAGCTGGAAAATTTCTCTGCATCAAGCTTTCAGCATCCATAAAACTCAACTGCCCAAAACGCCCAAACCATTAAAAATATACTAAAAATCTTAACCGACTTGTTATAATCCCAGATCATGAGCTAGGGAAGTTAGACAATTCTCTATATCTAGCAGAGTTAATATGATGGAAAGAATGAAGACCAGAGGGACAAATGGAAAACTAATTTGGGAGAAATTAAAACATTTGAGGAACTAATGTGCTCAGCTCCATTCCAAGAAAAGAAGAAGGGTGTGTGTGGTAGACTGACCAGAATACATACACTTGAAACACTGGAAGACAGCACTTCCATTTGATAATTTGCTGGAAGTTTCTAGCTGGCAGTATTTGAGCTTTATTTAGTCTGCTCTTAACTGTGCTTCTTGCTATACATGATGATAAAGGCTGACCTAATGAAAGCAAAATTAAGTAAACTACAAATCCTGTGTGCCATTTTTTTCAGGTGTTTACTCATCCAATGCCCCCACAGGCCCAAATGCTAGCTCATTATTCCCAATTGTACTCCATTTCAAATCAGTGACACAGACACACGGAAAGGTTACTTGAACTATCCAGAACCTGGTTTTGACGTAAATTATTCTTGCATATGTTCAATATCTTTAGAAGAAAATAGTCCAGGCAGGCCTATATACTTATGTTTAACATTTCTGAAACAATTTTGAATCCAACTGAAGTAACAGATGACTGCATTAAAAGAAGAAAAAAACCAAACACTTCAGCAGCTATTTTTCAGATGAGTCTGTTGTGCATGTTCCTGACAAAAACTAGGCAGCTTTCAGGGTATGTATTATGTCTGTACAATGAACAAGGCTGTTGTCCATTGAGAGAATGCTTTATCTGAAGCAAATAGGAATATGTGGGATGAAAACTGAAATAGTTGAAAAGTGGAAAACTGAAGGACAGAGCAGGTAGGTAACTTTCAAGGTTACATGGAACAAGTTTCTGGTGCAGGAGGAAGACTGTTTCAACCACTGAACCACAGGCAGTAAGGAAAATATCTGTCCATGGAGTATAAGGAAGTATTTTGTTTGCCCTTACAGGTCATTTTTTTGGTCTCTGCAGTGCTCTGGGCTCACTGCTCTGCCCTGGGCTTCCACACTGCTAATGGGAGAAATCAGTTATGAAAATAGGCCAGCTGTTGGAACAAGACTAATAACACCTCCACTCTTTTCACAGGAGATACAATCCACTCTTCCTTTTCTTAGTTTTTCTAAATGCATTCCTTTCCCCTTTAATAGATTAAATTGGAAACTACAAAAGTTTTGCATAAAAAATACTTTCAAACAGTCACAGACATGTCACTTTCATTTTTCCCCTCAAGACAAATTCTTTCCCCAGTGTGCATAAACTTTCCAGAAGATGGACTTCAGACTTGCTTTTAGGATCTCTGAAGAGACCAGTGAAGAGATACTTTTGAATATCAGAGAAGTCACCTGATTAAAAGTATCCAGGAAAATGTCATTAGTTGAATTCTTTCCTGACCAAGAGTTGAAATTAATGTGTCCATTGAAGCAAATTCAGTTACAGCAACTTCACAGCACCTATGTGAACGTATGATGCATCTTTGCTTCAATATTCCGAGAATTCCTTTTCCATCCTACCTCAACAACTCCTTCTCTGAAAGACTGAATGGCAGAAGGAGTTCTGTGGAACTTTTTTGGCTGTGGGGTCACAATGAGTTTGGCCCTGTACCTGCGTCACACTGCTAACAGAAAAAAAACACTGTTAGTGACCAAAATGTCATTTGTGGCTTGCAGTGTAGAAGTGCAATTCTGTGTTAGCAGTACACGATTGCCTGTTCCTGGCTTCATTATCTGTTGATGCTAACAAAATATGGATTTACCAGTGTATGACAGTACTGCCCTTGATATCTAAGGCATAAATTAAATGAAATGCAAATAGAAAAAACCCCCAAGCCTAACTCAGTTTGCGAAAGACTGCTTGTTCTGTTTGTACTTTTGTCACTGCAGGCAACCAGAGTGTGAAGCAGGTAAGAAGTCAAGCAAGCTCTTGACGTCAGTTATTCCTCATTTGGAACAATTTTAAACAATCTTTGACTTATGTTCATATACTGATCATTGATTAAGCCCCAGGGATGTTTCCTCCAGTGTTTCTTCACCTTTATTACTATAAACAATGTAGTACTTTTCCAAACCACTTAGTCTCAAACTCTGTGCACAGTCTATTAATAAATGCACCCTTATATGTTTTTTTCTCATTAATACCTAGATGACAGCTGATATTCTGACAATCTCTGGGTCTCTGAAACACTCATCATAATCAGCAATAAGTCATGTTTATTCCTTAGTTGCACTCAAACATTAGAATTTATGCACAAAGAATAAATCATTCCTCTAACAGAATGATCAGTTTTTGTATTTCTCCATCTAGTTACATATTACTCACTTGGCATTTTCAGTTAAATGAATGTGTTCACTTAAAATAAATAGTAAGGAAAAAACAGTAGCAGAAACAGAGGTTTAATAGTCAAATAGCATGCATATAACCATCACTAAGGGACTCCTGATGTTATAAGAACCCACTGATGCCTGCCTGTTTTCATGCACACAGCACACACAGTGGTTTTAGTCAGAGATCGTTTCTCTCAGTGTCTTTTATTAAAAACAAAGGAAGGCTCCAATTCACAGATTAATATGCTGTGACTTAGCATTTCAGCTGTTTTCAGTAAATGTTGCATGTGTCTACCTGCTTTTCATGTTTCTTCATAGCAGGGAACCCAGTAATACAGACTGCTCTAGCTTTGTTTTCAGACTTTCTCCAAACCATTTGCAAAAGCCACTGCAGTGTCTTGCTACTGCCTCTTGAAAGCCTTAACTTGCCTAATGACAATGGTTTTTCAGAGCAGAGTAATTGAAATAAGTGTTGCATCTCAACAGATGAAGTCTGAAAGCTTTCTCAGAGGAGCTGCGGACGCTGCAACTGCTGAGCATGCAGCATGGCAGGTCAGCTATGGATTGCACATGAGATGTGTTGCACTTTCTGCTGGAGCTGAGCTTGGATTGCAATGACCCACCACACCAAGAAGAGCTGTTAACAGGAAAATTATTCCTCTCCTTCCCATCTCTGGTTATGATCAGGAATGGTTCTTCCTTCAGGCTAGCACTACTCTAGAGAGTGGTAGAGCAGAGATGCTTGGCTTATGAGGGAAGGTGGAAAAGATAGTATTCCCAAAGTTGGAGGTGGAAGGAAGGGAGGAGGTTTGCAAAAGTACAGACGAGTTGGTTTAACCCCTCTGTTTGCAAGCTGCTATCAACCTCATTCTTCTGATTTCCAGTCTGTTGTCATTCTTCACAGAAAACATGCAATGTTGGGTTGGGTTTTTCTTCTGCCTGATTATAAATTTGGTGCATCTTCAACTGAGAATGGCCCAGCAGAATAAACTAATAATGAAAATTGTTTTGACTGGATCAAATGCCATTTCCATCCACAGAAAAAAGAATCCCCATTTGAATACTCTATTTTATGATTATGTGAAAACAATTCCCATCTTTTAAATTCAGCTATTTATTCACAGCCTACCAGAAGCACCAATGGAGAGTAGTTCAATGCGGATAAGTGAGAGCACAACTACAAGTTAGCATGGGAGTTACATATTTCTGTAGTCAGGTCATACAGTAACATGATCCATCTATTACCAGCTAGGCCTGAACCTTTCAACAGGATCATGAAGCACAACGATGTTTATATTCAGTCATTTACTGCTGTTGTTTCTTACCTTTCTCAGACATGTTCTAAACTGTGACAAGAAGGAAAGTCTTTAAATTTCTTCACACATCTTTTTCTGTCTAAAAGGTGTTGAAGTAACTACTGCTAGCATAGTTCAGGACAAGCATTTTTGTGTACCTGGTGATAACAATTTTTACTTGTCTTGAATATTGACTTCGCAGTACAATGGCCTTTTAATTTTTTTCCCTTTCTATTGGATATTTGGAAATACTTGGAAAACAAAAATTATCATTGTATTGGGTTTGTATGGAAAGCTTTTGGTAGCAGAGGGTCTACAGGGGTGGCTTCTCTGAGAAGTTGGCAGTATCTTTCCCCATGTCCAGTAGAGCCAATTACAGCTATCTCCCAGATGGACCCACTGCTGGCCTAGGCTGGGCCCATCAGCAACTGTGGTGTTGGGGTCTCCTCCCCCTGCCATGTAGCCCTGGGAGAGGGGCCCTGAGGGCACAGACACGGGGTTTCCCTGCCCCTGCTCAGCCTCGTTCCCATTGGTTGGTTTGTGTTCCCTGCGCGGGCAGAAGGACCCTTGGTCCCGTGACTGGAACAGTTCCTGGGCAGAGCCCCGGCCGTGCGGCTGGAGAAATAAACATCTCTGAAACATCTAGCAAGAATCTGTCTGTCCATATATATTTCCTTTCCACGGGACTCCTGGTTTGATATATGCATGTTGCAGGATCCCCACTGCAACATAATGGTGGAGAATTGAGAGCAGAATGATCCCCGATCCCTAAGCGACTGATTTGTGTGAGTAAACCCTGGAAACTTTGGATTCCTCTTCTTGGTTTTGCTTTGCTATTCCATATCTAAACTATGGAGGAACCGTGGGAAGACTCTTGGCTCTCAGAGCCGCATATGGACATTTATCTTAAAATGATTCTTGAACAACGATTTGTAAATTTTAGCTTGATTCAAGCTCAAAAAGAACTGAAACACTTCCTGGCATGGTTGTTTAAGAACTTTTTCTATGTTTCTTGGGATGTAATTCTTACGAAGGGCTTTTGGAAAACCGTTTGGACACAGTTAATATTGGAGTCAAAATATATGCCGATGGAAGAATATTTTCGTGAATATTATTTAGTTAACGAGACTGTTGAGCAATGTCAGCTGTGTCCTGGCGAAGGGAAGCCTGGCGCAGGGACCGTGCGGCCCAGGCCACATGCACCGAGCGCTCTCCGAGCAGCAGCGAGGCAGTTCCCGCGTGCGGGCGGAGCCACACGAGCCGCAGTGTCGGTGGCGGAGCGAGGCGCGGCGGGAGCGGCGGGACCCGGCGGTGCCCCCCCGGCCGCACGCAGCGCGTGGTGGAGCGAGCCCCGGGAACGCCCGACCGAGAGGGGCGGTGCGCGGGCGGCGGCGGGCGGCAGTGGCGGTGGAACGGAGCCGCGCCCAGCCGAGACGCACGCTGGAGCAGGGCGCGGGGGAGTCGTCGCTCGGGGGCCCGGCCGAGACGTGGGTACAGTGCCTGGCAGCGGCAGCGAAGCTGCGACCAGAGGAGGCGACGCACGGAGAACTGAGCGGCGCAGCCCGGCCCGGCCCGCGCAGCCCCGAACGCGACCCCGGGAAGAGCGCGCAGGCACCAGCAGCTCCGACAATTCCAACACGGGAGCGACCGAAAGAGAGAGCAAAGACGCAGTGAGACAGAAAACAGCAGCCACTCGGAAAAAGGAAAAGATCATAGTAACTAAGACCTTAGGGATAGTAAAATGGTATAATGTTAAGCAAAATTATGGTTTTATAACAAGGTGTGACAACCAGCAAGACATATTCGTGCATAGAACTGCTATTAAAAAGAATAACCCTGAAAAATACATCCCAAGCTTGGGAGATGGAGAGGTAGTGGAATTCAAAATTATACGAGGTAGAAAAGGGTTACAAGCATCGCAGGTCACTGGGCCTGATGGTGTTTCTGTGAAAGGCAGTATATATGCAAAAAATCGTAGTCATGTTAGACAGTATCTCTATTGTAAAACCCCCCTACAGTCTCCCTTTCCTAATCCCACCTTTCCCTTTTACCCTATGTCCTATTACCCCCAGTGTATTCCCTATCCGTATTTTCACCCATGGTTTCCCTCACAAAACCATGCTTTTGCCAATTGTTTCCCCAAAAATCCCTTTCCAATGCCGAGTGGGGGATGAAAAGGGGGAGGGAAGAAGTTAAACCCTCTCCTGCCTCAGTTTCCCCACAAAGCATGCTCAGAGAGTCCTGTCTCCCTTCTGTCAGCCCTAAGATGTTCCACAGAATCTGTTTGGACATGTAAAGACTCAGGAGGGTGGCTTGTTTTGTTTTGAAACTGTTCTTGTTATGTTTATCCAGTTGTTTTCATTCTCCTTTTATTAAAATAAAACGGGTGAGGTGTTGGGGTCCCTCCCCCGCCGTGTAGCCCTGGGAGAGGGGCCCTGAGGGCACAGACACGGGGTTTCCCTGTCCCTGCTCAGCCTCGTTCCCATTGGTTGGTTTGTGTTCCCTGCGCGGGCAGAAGGACCCTTGGTCCCGTGACTGGAACAGTTCCTGGGCAGAGCTCCGGCCATGCGGCTGGAGAAATAAACATCTCTGAAACATCTAGCAAGAATCTGTCTGTCCATATATATTTCCTTTCCACGGGACTCCTGGTTTGATATATGCATGTTGCAGGATCCCCACTGCAACACTGTGGTAGTGCTTCAGGGATAACATTTAAAAAGGGGGGGGGAGCCCCCAATCTGTGCAGCAGCAGCTGGATAGATGGGTGAAAATATGTGAGAGGAAGGTCAGTGCAGAAGGAGAGGAAGGAGGTGCTCCAGGTGCAGGAGCTGATATTCCCCTGCAGCCCCTGGTGCAGCCCAGGGTGAGGTAGCTGCACCCCTGAGCTCAAGGATGTCCATGGGGGTGCAGCTATTCCCCTGCAGCCATGGAGGAGACCCACACTGGAGCAAGTGGGTGTTAAATGAATATGGGACCCTATGGAGAGCCTGTGCTGGAGCAGGCTCCAGTGGATGGGGCAGGGCCTGTGGAGAGGAGCTCACACTGGAGCAGGTCCTTTGGCAAGACTTGTGATCCTGTGGGGCACCCACACTGGAGCAGCCTGTTCCTGAGTAACTGCACCCCATGGAAGGGACCCCCACTGGAGAGGTTCTTGAAGAACTGCAGCCAGTGACAAGGACACACATTGGAAAAGTTCATAGAGAACAGTCTCCTGTGGGAGGGACCCCACCATGGAGCAGGAAAAGTGTGTAAGGAGGAAGGAGCAGCAGGGACAACATGTGATGAGCTAACCACAACCCTGCTCTGCTTTGTGGGGAGCAGGTAGAGAAGTCTGGAGTGAAGTTAAGCCTGGGAAGAAGGGAGAGGCAAGGGGCAGTTTTTAAAGATTTGATCTTACTTCTCATTATCCTACTCTGATTTTATAGGTAATAAATCAAATTAATTTTCTCCAATCAAGTCTATTTTTCCCATCAAGGTAATTGCTGAGTCTTTGTCTTTATCTTGACATACAAGCCTTTTGTCATATTTTCTCCTCCCTATTTTGCTGAAGAGGGGAGTAACTGTGGCTCAGTGGGGCACCTGACAGATAGCCAGTGTAAATCCACCATGGCATTTACCTATTAAGGTATCACTAATTGCAGTAGCACAGCTTTGGAGTGAATTCAACTCCCTTTGAGGCTAGCAACACCAGTCCAAACACTTCTTCTGAAGATATGAAGTGCATGGTACTCATATGCCTATGGTAGCTGCTATGAAGTTGAAAAGGTGAACATGTTCAAAGAGTATACTGACAGATACTATAAGCCCAAAAAGCTTTCCTCTTGAATGCCATCCACCAACATCACCATGTTTTGAAGGTGAAACACACTTCATAGAAACCATAGAAAATGCCTGGAAGAACTGGGAGAATTAAAACATAACTACAAAGTATATACAGTGAAAAAACTAACATTTTGAATAATTTCTTTGAGGAAGGCTGCTTCTTTCAACTCTACTGCAGTACTCCTTACCGTTCTTCCACTTGGCCTTGTTCAAATCATCATTCCTGCTGCAGGAAGGAGAGCAAAATTATTGCTGTAGAATAAAAGTCCACGGATAAGGAATGGAAACAGAAAGAATATATCTCCAAGAGCTCCCTCAATGTAGATGAAGCTCACCCTACAGAGAGCAAGATGCCTTCCTTCTTCACTTGCTCCCTGTTTCTCACCTCCTGATACTTTTTCAAAATATTATTCACTGAATGTCCTGAGTTTTATCCTGTGATATTTTGTCAGGTGTGTAAATTCCAGCCTACTAAAGAAACACAGGATCAAAGTCTAAATTGACTTGCTAGAGTTCAACACACCTGAGGAGGTTTTTCTGACGTATTTTTACTTTATTTTTTGATGCTGTACACCTACAAAGCATGGAGGGCTGGCAGTTACTGTTCTAAAAAGCACAGTAGAGCAATAACAGATGATCCTGAACAAAGTTGCGAGAGGTCTGCAGTCCTCTTCAGTACCACGCAAATTTAAACTTGTAGCAGTTTTGTGATGGGTCTGTAGGGACCTGAAGGCCCTTCTCTCCCCTACCCCACAGCCCAATAAATTTTCCAAAAATACTTCTGTGTGTACAGGTGAGTAAACGCTCAGATTAAACCCACTGGAAGCAGCAACAGAGGTTAGAAGTACTATTAGTATGCAGTGCTACTCCTACACCAACAGCTGGTAAGCTCTCAGAAAAACATAAATAAACTAATTAGAGACAGAAAAATCTTTGGTGTAATGATGTCCAATCACGCACTGCACCATCCTCTTTGATAAGCAAGGGGAAAAGGGAATCAACACATTTTCACTTTCAGGCATATGACCTAGTCACCAGTAACCTTCATCTAAGTAGCCAGGTACCTTTACATATAGCTATGAGATGATGCACACAAGCATGTTTGGATAACCAATTAATTAAATACAAATTCTATCAATTCGTCTGCACCATTTTTTTATTCATGAGAGCTGTAACAGTCTAAAAATTCCTGAAGGAATGTGTGGGAATGCTTGTCACCTGTGAAATGATAGTGTAACTTGTGAAGTTTTCAATACCTATAACAGAATACTGAGGACATGTCATTGTACAAAGGAAGAGCATCTAATAAAATTCAATTACAGTATTTCTACTGTGGATTTAAAAAATTTGCCATGCTTACATTTCCTGGCTTTTACGCAAGACTACTAACCAAGTTTTAGCTAAAAGGGTAAAAATTCTTATGTAATTTAATGCATCAGACAGGGGAGAAAATGGTGAAAAGGGGAAAGAAGGACTCTACAAGATACAAGAGATGACTATTGCAAGATTGACAACATCAAAAAGCATGCATATGGATGTAGGAACATATGTCTACCTCTTTCTGGCCATTAAATTTAATTCTCTTCAGATGGAGGTTAATTTTTTCATCTCAGTTTCTTCCTTTTCCATTTCAACAGTCCTATGGCAACACAGGCACAGACCAAAGTTGGGTGATTCAACTCAAAGGTACATGCATGAATTGCACAATCATATTAACAGAATACTTGATTTTCAAAATAAAATGCAATACCAAGGCGTTCAGTAGGCACAAGTGCTGACTTCAGTAAAAGCAGAATCAAAACATAAATGCTGCAGATCAGGTCCTGTGCTGTTTTTTATACAGAGATGGAGATCAGTTTTAATCATCTTATTAGTGGTGGGTTTAGTTTAGGTCAGGATGTGCTCTGACACAGAGCTTAATGACATATTAGAGGTATAGATAGTAGCATCAAGAACAGTTTTCCAAATTTCGTAAAAGGGAAGAAAGTGAAAATCTAAAGCAGAAAAGAAATAGACTTTTAGTGATTTCATTGCTGAAGAAACAGCCAAGATCTCCTCCCACCTATAAGTTCTTCTAAACTCAGAGATCTGCAAAATCATAATTGTATTTTCTTCTTGTTCACTTAAGAAACATATATTCTTAGTGATGTGTAAAAACTGCTTATTAACCACCTGCAACTTTTCCATTGACTGGGGAAACTGCCATTTCATCACAATGCCAGAACCTACTCCAAGGGTTTTGCAAAGTCACTAAGTGCTCAATGAAATTAAAACAAATGGAAGATTTTGAATTTCATAAAACATCATGCACATAAGATTTCAAAACAAAGAGAACTGCGAAAATCTTGGTAGAACACAGAAAAGAGTAATCCAGGTAGGGGCTCTTTTCTATATTCACCAATAATGATTACACAACTGTGGAGGGGAAAAGAAGTATGTTAGCACCAACAATCTGCCTCCCATCAATTGTAAAAATCAGCATAAACCTCCCCACAGCAGAGGAAGAGCATTGATTAACATCAAATACTGGACCAATCTCTCTTGTTCACATTGGACCATTCATCCCTTCTCAAGATAGGTGGTTAGGGTATGTATTCTACCAGATACTGGCAGCAGCAGTTGGAACATTCCCTTCATCTTAAAGATCTCAGGCACCCACTACTGTAATCTTTACATTTATAGTAACCTGCCAGTTTCTACTTTTATTTAAAGTAAGTCCTAATTGTACATGGCATTTTAGGTCTCAGTTTAAATTTGAAATATGAAACAGTATTCTCCTACAGATTTTTCAAGGAAAGCTGAGAAAACACTATTTTTTAAGAATAAAAATAAAAGAGATGGGAAATAGAAAACCCTTTTATTTTTTTCCTCAGTGTTGGGAGAACAATAATTTAAAATAGAGATGATAGTGAGTAGTTCTTGAAAAGAGATAATTTCATTCATAAACTTGCTATTGTATTTTTATCAGCCGGAATTACAAAATTTGGCCTGTGAATTGCATGATTTATTTTCTATCATTCGTTTATTTTCATATAAAAGATTTCCACTAATACATTATTCCTGTAGGAATATTATATTATTTGCAAAAGACACTCTTTACTCCCCTTGGGTTTCCCATTCTAAGCAGGAAAATATGATGCTAATATTTGGATGACCTCCAGAAGAGGAGTAGACTAATAACTGGATGAGAAAGGAGTATAGAAAATGGAATCACCATATGCATACACCTACCTCAAAAAAGCTCTTGCAATACATGCATTTTTTACTGTCACTCCCTGCCGCCCACTCGAATGAACAAGTTACGCTCTTCACCTTTATAGATCTTATCTTATAATCGTGCAGGGAAAATGCTAATTGCAGCAACATGCCATACTAACAGAAGGATTTATCCATTCTAACTACACTGTTTCTCAGTGATTTAGCATGACGTACATTTGTAGAATTAATGTACTGTGGATTTCATTTCTCGTAAAAGAGAACATCAGATGTTTGCTTAATTCCAACAGGCTCCACTTGTCCTGCTGGCTCTTGTGAGAACCTTGTTAGCAACATATATTCTACTACCAGTAGCTTATATCTGTAGAGATCCCACACAAAAAAGAAAAAAAAACAAATCAAAACAAAAGAAAAAAAGGATTGAAAAAGAAATCCATATTTTGACATTGCTGAAATATCCCAGTTCGAGGTAAATGGTTCTCTCTCCTCTTTTCCATTTCACCTCTTTAACAGAAATAATTAAGCAGTTTGCATTATGTGGTATTTTCACTATTCCACTTGGATATAGAGCAGGAGGTCTGCAAACTGGAGCCCAACCTATAGTCAGGATGCCAGG
This sequence comes from Corvus kubaryi, assembly GCF_017639235.1. NCBI lineage: Eukaryota > Metazoa > Chordata > Aves > Passeriformes > Corvidae > Corvus > Corvus kubaryi. Next base: position 4,271,469 of record NW_024581126.1, on the reverse strand, counting down.
GAAAGCATCTAATAGCCTAGGAAGTGGAGATGCCTTTAAATAAATAAAATTAATTTTAAAAAATTATAATAAGCCCAGCAGCTTGGGGAGAGGAAAAGTGAGCTCCACAAGCCGGACAAAAAGTCCCTATCCTATCCCCCAATGTTCTTTATGGCCCATGGAAATACAAGTTCTTCCCCCCTTCCTTTCACCTGATAAGACCAAAGGCAGCAGTAGCACATTTCCTGATGCCATAAGGTTCTCACTCATTATTGTAATTTTCCAGGTGTATGTAAAGTACTTTATTGTGATCATCTGGCCAAAATAGTATATGAATGCAAAAAAAGAAAAAAAAAAATTGCAGTTAAGTGGAGTTTATTGCTTCAGAACTTAATACCGTGGTCTACAAAATACACAAGCCCAATAATATATATGCTATATTGCATTATGTTCCCAAGTTACTTTTCCAGGCAACAAGGAAATAAGCTCTCTCATGTACCTTATTGTGTGGCTTATATCTATATTTGGGTCCAAATTTGCTGAAGACTATTGAACACCATATAGCATTTATGGGTTTCTATACATTGTCCAGCAAGACGCAAATATCATGTAAAATATTGAGGTCTTTATCCTCATATTACTAAATAATTTTTATACACTTAGTTGCAGCATCATTTTTTCTAGCTATATCAGTGGAATTTACTAAAAAACCCACAATGTAGTAGCCAAAGCTGAAGAGGCTAAATCTCAACTAAAGAACAAAAATGACATGAAAGAAAGATTGAGTAAAGTTTAAGCCAATGAAAGTATGAGTCATTATTATATAACAAGCAAGTTGGATATATTTTAAGCTGAAAAAAAGATAGGTTGAGAGGGGAAAAGAGCACAGAAGTGGGAGTCAACAGGGGAATTGAGGTAAAGTAAGTGGGTATGTAAAAGTTTATGAGCACTATTAGGAACTTATATGTTCTCTTAATTCTTGTTTACCTACCTTCTTTTAAGTCTCAGGTAGAACTGTTATAAAACAGTTTTCTGTTTTCATCCCAAGGGATGAACTATCCATTCAAAGCATATCAATGTAATTAATTGTCACTAGGTAGCTATTAGGCAACTTCTAGGTAACTTTCACAAACTTATTCTGTTCATAGAAGACACAGCTGGGTAGAAATTAGTCTCTAAAAATACTTTCACACAACCTGCTTGTTTTCTAGTCACTGTCTTCTTATGTTATGCTCATTCCATCTGTCAATAGATATGAGTCACACATTCGACCTTTCAGTTTCACTTGCGCACATAAATTTCTTCCAATTTCCTGTGAAACAAACACTTTTAACTCTTTAGAGGCTAGCAGTTCACACAGATAGCATGCTAGAAGGGCTGAGGTAGAAGCAAACTCTCGTGTTGACAATCTTATCTTTCCAGTCTGCACTACCTTTTGAGAGTAGATTGTCTCTCCATTTTGCTGACCACCCTTCTGCCCACACTACCACTAACTCGAACTGAAAAAATAGCAAATATGTGGAACTCCAGTTCAAAAAACACAGGCTAACTTTATTTTCAAAGAATGCTATACACCAGAGCAGCTGATACAAGTCACTCCTGACAATACCAGCCGTGATCAGCAGATGCACTGAAGTAAAACTGTAATTTTACCAAAGTAAAGCTATAATTTTACCATTTTTAAACCTGAAGCAGTCAACATTTGGTTCAAAGCTAACTTGAAAATAAAGACTCATGCTTGCCCAAATGCTACCCACTGACATAAATCATGATGCCTTTAAGAACTGATCCTACTTTGTTCCTTCCCAAACGCTAAACACCTCCAGTATGAACAAAGAATGAACATGGCCACAAAGAACACAGCAAAAAATGTGAAAGTCGGAGCATTATTTTGGGATTTGGGAGTGTTACCTTATTTTCTTTCAGGCATGGTGCACAATTTAATTCAATTGTTCAGGAAGCCATTAAGACAAAGGGGAAAAAAATTAGTTTCAGTAAGAATCACAAAGCTGGACTATTGAGAGACCAAATTCTGTACAATGACCTGCTAAAGAATGATGGAAACTTGACGGGTACAATTTGTTAGCAGACCTCATTTGCAAGCTCATTTAACTCACTATTGTTGAAACAGCAGCTCTGCAGTGAGATGCTTTCACAGAACAGAAGACTCACAGTCTGTTGCAATTAAGCATTACAATAGCATACAAGGATCCATGGTTTGGCTTTTTGGTTCCAGTCCAAAATACACCAGACTTGGACCAGCTGTAATATTGTCCCATCAAAACTACTTCAGCCATCCAAGCAAAGTTGCTTTTCTTCTATGACTGAGATTTCCCTAACTTTAGTAATTGGGGGACAGTTTTAATGGAGAAAATAGGATCAGGTCTTCAGATCAGGCCTAAAGTAGAAAGCCCACGGTTGCTGGAAGGGATGAGTGGATGTGTTATGGCTGAGATGACACTGGAATGGCTCAGACTCCTCTGCCTGTACTCCAATGTGACAACCTAAAGGGGCTGGTGAGCACTGTCATGTAGGAGAAGCAATTTAGAAAAATCTGTAAAATGCGGAAACACGCAGAAAACCTGCTATTGACTTGTGGATGAAGACTGGATTTTTTGACCTTGGGACAGTGGTACATTAACATTGAAATAATAAAACAATGTGTGTTCTGTTGCTGTAACAGATATGTGTTCACAGGCACTTATTTAAGTGCAGACTTACCAAGTTAACAAATCCAAGGTGACATAGTAGATGCGCATATCTGGCCTTTGTGTTAAAAATCTTCTGTTTCCTTACAGAAAACACACTTAAAGGATTGATTTTACTTCTGGTGACTTATTCTTTCTTCACACTTTAAGAAATAACAAAAGAAAAAAGAATTTTCAAGTAGTACTGAGGACAGCAGCAAACAGGAACTTTGTACTTTGGTTTCTAAACTGAAGAAAAGGAAAGAAAAAATGTATATATGGACAACCAGAGCTGAAATGAGCAATAAGCAATATTAGCCACCATTTTTTCGGTTTTTTGTTAAGTGGGCGTGGGGCAAAGTGGAACAGTTGTTATGGTTTTTTATTAATATTTTTTGTTTGCTTTTTTAAAGTGTCAAGAACCATTCAATCAGCATTTGTATCCTGATATTTTGGTCATCATGTACCTGTAGGCTAAATTAAAATTAGAATTCTTCAGGTTCTTTATTAGTTCAGATAAACTGTTGCCATTGGCACGGAGTCAGCTGACAGTAACACCTACAGTGTCAAAAAAAACCCCACAAGCCAAAACCAGGAAAAAATCTGTTAAGTGACTGCTCTGTTTTAACAGACAGCTTTTCTGTGTCAAACTTTATCTTTGAAAAATACTTATAATACATGATCCATTTACAGATGTACACATGGTCTACTATTGCTTTCTTAAGGCTTTGAATCGCAGCATTTTTCTTCAACTTCCAAAAGCATAAGTGTCTATTATTGCTTAAACTTCATCTCACTGAAGTCAGTTGAATTTAGAAGTTGACTGTCAGAACATGTGTGATGAGATAGCAACCTAGTCAGGCTGGACTGAAATCCATGTGTATTTGTTTTTTCACAAGAACCTGATCTTGTTTTTGGCAAGACCAAATTTTTATTTCATAAATCAGGCAAAGATGTCCAAATTTATTTTTAATTGTGAGACTATGACCTAATACAGATTGTAATTTAAAGCTAATTTTAAATAAAAATAAGTACAATTTATGTTTTAATTAGTTGAAGTCAATGGGCTTTAAAGTCAATTAAGAGTAAATATGTATTTTAAGTGTCTGATTTAATAACTTTCTTTTGTTACTAGTAAAATCCAAGACAATCAGTACAAGTAGAATGAAGGAAAGAATTAAAGAGAGTCTGAACTCAGTTTTTCTTAAAGGGTTTTTCCTAAAACCCCAAGCAAGTGGTCCATATATTGATAACAGTAACATTAAGAATAAGAAATACAGATTTGTAGATTCTTTACCAGATACGCATTTGCATCAGATGACTCATCCCGTGATACAAATTTTGCAGCAAATCTGCAGAGGTGTAGTAACCGTAGTCATTTATTTGTATCAGAGAATTCCTACCTAGGGAAGGTAAAGTTTAAGAGCGGTCTTTTGGGTTGAAACTCTTATCTGAGGCAGTCAACAACACCAGCCTTTAACTCCATAACCAGGAATTAGAAAACTATTTTGCTACTAAAAGAAGCAGCATTCTACAGTATTGTAATTTCTCATGAAGTTTTTAGAAACATTTAAGTTTAAAAACATGAAAAAATGCATTAGCGTGTGTGTTCATTGTTTCTTGATAGTTACTTAACAGGTAGAACCTGTCCAAAGCTGCTAATAATTGACCAAACATTGTTTTCAGCAATATTTTCCAACCACAGCTACTATAAAATTTATTAACTGATTGCAAACATATAAGGAAAAACTTCATCGAAGTTTTCAAAGAGCAACAAATTTTACACATCATTCAGTTTCTGCAGGTTGATCTGGCACCTAAAGTTTAAACAAATGATGTGGAATGGGAATAGACTGCTTATGATTTAGCATACTGATGTGCCCAGACTCCTTCATCTGTATGCTGCAGAGTTTTACAGCTACAAGCTGCATTAAAATTGATGAAAGGCAATGTAACTTCTGTTGGATGATTCTGTGCATCTTTGAGTTGACAAAACAATGCAGCATTTCTTATTTTTGTTCACAAGAAAACCCCCCAAATATTTTGCTCATTTTATTTAATGAAATACCTTTTCTCCAAGTAACATCCTGCTTTGATGTTGATTCACTATTTCCACTCTTAGCTCATTGCATACTGCAAATGAGGACTAGTGATTAAGCCACTCTTAATAGCAGGTTAATGACAAAAAATTATTTGCTAAAATTAAAGGATATGGGAGACATGTAAAATCCTTCAAGTCGGATGTTGTAAAAGTCCTAGAATGAAAGATGGTTTAGAAAAGTCCTACACTAAAATAAATCAACTACATTTAGTGATTAATATTACATATAGAAGACAAGGTTAGACTTATGTGTTTGATAGATGTGTACAGGTGCACTGTAGAGGAGGAGGGCAATATGCATGACTGCATGAGATAGCAAAGAGTTTTTGTTTTGGGATGGGAGAGTTGTAACTGCTCTAGGTGGCTTCATTACACAGCAAAGGCAGTTGTTCTCTTAGTACTAATTAAACCTTGGGGAATGATTTGTTGAGGTAGCTCGAGAAAATTTGGATAAGAGCAAGAGAGGAATTTTAATCTTTTAATCCCAGGCAGAAGCAGAAACTTTTCAAGTTCTAATATTTTGGGATTCCAGCAGAGCAGCTGCCTGACTGATACTGCAGAGAGGTAGAACTGAAGCTTACCACTGTTGCAGCACTTCTCAGGATTAAGTCCTTTTAATGTAGGTACCTTACTACATGAAGAAAACCCAAAACCCCGCATCATTTTATGTGGTTGTGCTCACACAAAATACTCTTCAGGTTGTCAGGGTTGTATTAGAGTTTATGGTTGAATACTAGAAGTACCCCAGGTGGTGGCTTTGAATCACTAAATATTTTCCCATTCATTTTTCAAATTCTTGATAACAAATGAAGGAACCACCACTCTTCCAGAAAAGGATTTCCTATAATTTCTATTTGCTTTCACTAATGACAATCCTCTCAGCAACATCACTGAAAGCTGTACTCTCATGCTCTCACGTGAGCTTGTATCAAAGATGGACTGCTAGCACAGGTGTTGTCTGATCTTTCACCTAAATGTGAATTTAAGTAATGACTGTTTTTTCTTCTAGGTCATAGCTTAGAGAACAGAGAACAGATAAAAGTCAAAGAAGATAAAAGAGGCTGCTTGTTTTTTTGCTGACAGAGAAAGTGGCAAACTGGGAGGATGTATAGGGTTCAAATAAAAAAAAATCAACTAGTAACAGTTCCTTGTCAAGGGAGGTGGAGAGAGATAAAAAGGGAGGAGAAGGTGTTTTCTAGACTGGCTAGCTGAGTTAGAGCAAGCAGCTGTGACATATAAACACTACAACTTTGTTACAGATTTTTTAAGGGGTAAAAACACAGAAGAAGTAGAGTGAATTATCTGAGGCCAGGCAAGAGAGAAACAAGTATACACAGATTTGTGTATTTGGGGACAATGTTTATCGCAGATAATATTCTAGAACACTGGACATTAAACCATTCCCTTTTTTAGACTTGAAAGAGCCTCAACACTTTATAATCCAGATAAAGACATACTTCAGAAAAAATAATAAAGTTGAATTCTTTGCTGGGAAACACCATGGAAGCAGAATAATAAAAAAAACAACAAAAATCTTTCTTTTTCAAACACAGATGTCCTTCCCCATTTGGACTTCTGAGATACTTTTAGCTGCAAAAGAACAGTTGAAACACTGTATTTTACCAAATTCCACTCCTCTGTTAAACTGACCCCTTCTGGGGTTCCATGAGTTTTCCATCTGTTATAATATTTCAAACTTCCTAGAAATCTTCACTTGTCTTCATTACTTTCTTCCCTTCGTTTCCCATCTTCCTTCACCTCTATCTACTCAACTTCTCTTTAGCTTCTATTTCTCCCTTCGCTTCTGTCATTCCATAATCTTGTTCACAGTTACTGATGTTCTTTCCTCTCAAATTGCATTTCTACACACATCTCCTGTACATTAACCTTCCCCCCTCAACTTCCTCCTGCTATTTCAAAGTGCAGCCATCCTTCCTTGAACAAGATTCCTTTTGTTCCTTAAGGGAACAAGGCAAGAAAATGATCATGTAGTGTAAGGACCACCTAAGCTTCTGTTCTCACAGGATGAAGGGCCACACTAATAATTTTTACCAGTATGTAGGAAAAGGAAGTCTCTAAGTTTGCTCTTTAAGTGAGACTTTTTTAGTCCTCACCTAGAGCACATACATTTGATATTAACAAGATTTTTTAAAATAATTGGTGTGCATGTCTAACAAAATGTTTCCTTTGTTTTGAGGAGGGAAAATAAACCACGAAAAAACACCAAAAACCCAAACATACACATAAAAAATCAACCAACCTTATATAAGTGATGTTCAACATTGAAATCCTCAGGAACTTAGTGGACACTTAGCAGTTGTATCCACAAAATATTTTTTCTTCATGTAAAAGGAAACCACCTACCCCTAAATATTTTCCTTTAATGTACTCAGATATATTTGGGGATTTTATCAGCACCTGGAGGCTGCAGTCTGCCTGGGCACCAGGCAGAACAAAACAACTGGTTTTTTTCAGGGACCTAAAGGCTTTCAAGTCTGGCCAATGGGTCCATCTATCTGGAGTTTTAGCAAAAATTACAACCACCCTCCCTTCAGAGACCCCCTCTCCTCAGTCCCTGAAGATCATAAGAGCTTGTTCATTCAAATGCCTAGAGGACCTACTGTCAAATAATTTCAACTCATAACCAATAATCCAAGGACTTGTTTTTAAGTTTTTTTTTAAACAAAGATTGTGCTCTAAGTTGGAAAAGCATAATACCTGTTATGAAGAAAATAAGCTGAATCCTTTTTGTCAAAGGAAGTGGTAGATGCACTCTTGACCAAAAAGTTGTCTCCTGAATTTCCAAGATATAAACTGCCTTTTAGTTGTCATCTTCCATAAAGCCCATGCTCAGAAAACCCAAAGGCAACAGGGTAATAAAAAAAAATTATCAGCTGCCTCAGAAAGCAAGGAAGAGCTGGCTTAGAACTTCAGCATTATGAGACCCATAATGTCATGCCTCTCAGCAGAAAAACTGCAGCCAACAGGAAAAAAAAATCTGGTTAGTGTGTTTCTTTACAAAATAATTTATTACCATGCCAAAGTACTGCATATAACTTTTCTGATATATAAATCTTCCTTTGAAGGTTCAAATGATCCATAATTATAGCCTTTTACACAAAGAGGAAAAGTAAATCTCTGAGTGATAAAGTCTTTTGAAACAATCTTTAAGACCTCCACTCATGGATCCTCATGGATATCATTTTTCAGTTTCAAGAGATCAAGGATAACAAAAGAATGTGGGAAAAATTAACAACCCAAGAGATAACTGAAAAATATCAATAAAGTTGTATAAGTTATGGAAATTTACCCACCCAAAGTAGTTTGGCAGAAATGCCCTTTCTGTTCCCAGAGTTAGAATTCAAAAGTTTGAGCTAATTTCAAATCCAGCACTTTCCTATTATGCATGTTTTCTTTGTGTAATAAAAGAATTCAAGGCAGCAGACATTTGGAGATGTACTGAAGATGTGCCAGGACCTAGAAAGTCTGCAGTCAGGTGAAGCAGAATATACCTGAATTTCTAATACCAGTTGGATTAACCTTGTCACCCTCAATTTAAATTTAGAGGACTTAGAGAGAAAGAGCTGGTCCCATCAGAAGTTAAAGCTAGAGGTAACAGCAGGGATAGGATCAGATGAAGGACTGTGTTTATAGCAAGGCCTTTTGAATCACTGCAAAGGCCATGTGCAGTAGACAAGTGATTTAAGACATAATATATAGACAGAAAAGAAATAGGGCTAAGATTTGCTGTTTAAGAGAGCCCAGCCTGTGAGAAGAGCTGAGTTGCTTGGAGGAGGCTCTGGGCAGCTTAGATAGATACTAGAGATAGGACACAGTTCATGGTAAAGTCTGGCATCCGGAGGGGTTAAAACCATTTTCAGGCTCAACTAGACTTAGAGTATAAAGCATCTTGATCCCCTGAACAGAAGTAATTACTTCATTCTACAGGGGTCTTAAAGCAGATTGAACACTAGAACTGATGCAGATGTTTAGGGTTAGGCCTAGGAGTCCATAAACTTAAAATTAACAGAAATCAAAATGCATTGACAAGAGCAATTCTTACTATTCAATCCCACAGTTTAAGTCAGAGCACTAACAATATATTTAGAATGAGAGCTCAGTTCAAATATAGCTGAAAATAAATTTTAGAAGTGCCAATAGATAGGATGAAGACTGGGAATCACTTGGGAATTGGATTATGTCCCATGTGCGCAGAAGTTCTTAAGTTACTATGTTGCATGGTTTAAGGTGGGAATAGAGATAATGTTGTGAAATTCAGTGATTCATATCACAGTGCTGAAGTGGCCACAGGTCTAGGACAAGACTTAATGCTGGTGGAGGCTGGGATTAGGGTTGATACGGACAGAAATCCCCAAGCTTGGCTAAGAAAAAACTGGGAGCTTTCTAATAGATTTAAGGCACATAAAAGGTTGTAAATTGGTAAAACAATAGTTTAATAGAGATTTGAAAGTTCCACAAGGACCAAATACTTTGGTGGAAGGCATAACAGTGTGATACATCTCATTAGTCAGGGAAAAAGATCAGTAAAAATGCAAGCAAATTATGTGAGCACCTAAAAAAATGGAAGCAAAACCAGCATTACTACCTCCCTTTAACAGCACTTATTCTGCAGGTGGTCCATTTCCCCAAGACAACACTTTGTAGGTGGAGAGTAAATACAGAAGTCATAACAGCACTGTACAAGTTATGACCCAGAGCTCAGTAGGAGTATTGTAATTAAATCCCATGTCTTGATTTCTGCATTTTCATGTTCCAGTCAGAACCTAAAAGCACTAAGTCATGTGAAGGACTCTTTTCATCTTTCCAAGAAATATTTATATTAAAATAAATATGGAAAAGTAAATAGCTTTTTAAAATGTATCTTAAAGTAGTGAGGCCATAATCTCTGTCTAGATTAGGGGACGGGAGATAATACGAGGAAAATTGGTAAAAAGAATCATTGCAGGCAAAATTATCTGTTCATTTTAAAGATTTTTTGGTTTGACTTTATCTCAGTGAAGTAAAACCAATATGCATCATAATAAATTTCTCTCAAAAGAAGCTTTGTGTTCTTCCCACTACCTTTATGCACTGTTTCTGTGTTTTATAACTCAGTTTCATATGAGGATAAGCAAATGTCACTATATAAATTCTGTTCAAAACTAAAACACAAACTTGACTTTTTATTTAAGTCAACCTTAACTAAAAGGAAGCAGGCAGAAGTAATTCCCAGTTAAAAAAATAAAGTTAATTTTATTCAAATGCCTTAACATGCAGAAAAGATTTCATTAGTGTTCCAATTTTTCATGTTCACTGTGTCATTTAGAAATGGTTTATTGAGGAATGTTACTGTTTAGAACTTTTAAAAGCATTGTTTTTGATTTGACAAGCTTGAGAATAAGCACCAAAGAAGATTCATGCCATCTGAAGTTTAGTAAGCCTGTATAATCAGCATGATGAATTATTTTAAAGAAAGGAGAAATTAAAATAACATGAAGTTTCCCACAAGCAGGGTAGGATATTTTTTCCATTTAAAGACCCAGTCCAAAAGTAAGGCATTTCAAATTTGTCATAGATCAGTAGTCAGGTACTGAGTGTTTACTTCATCTGTGTGATAGTATAAACAACTACATGTTCTGCTTCTCCTGTGCGGGCAAGCCATTCCCTGTGAACCCAATTTGTTTCCCCACGCCACACAGGTAGCTGAAGAATGTCTGTTACATCAGCTGTGTACAGCAATCATACCAGGTCCCAGCACTAAGCCAGTCTGGTTTCTGATGAATTGGTTTTTGTCCAAGAAATCCACTGTCTTAGAGCTTTGTCTCCCACATCACTCTTTCTCCACCTACATAGCATTTAGTCAACTGGTGAATCACCAGATCTCATCAGTATGGTTAGCAGCATCTCCCAGGCATGGCACAGCTGTAAATGGATGCTCAAGCCACACAGTGTGTGGAAGAGTTCAGACATTTACTTCCTACTAATGCCTCTGGGGCCAGGTTATGAGCCGTAGGGACCAGCACACACCTACCAAAAACACTGCAGTGACTGTGAAACTACAACCACTCCAGCAGCAGCAGACACAGAACATCCCAGACAGCACTTTTAGGAAGAAACAGTCAAGGGGCTTCTCTTTGTTCTAGACATGTCCTAAGCAGTTTGGTGGAAAACCCAACAGAGCAGAAGAGAACATTTCCCCTCAAATACTCCTGTAATGAAAGAGGTAGCTGGGGTGGAGGAAAGGCTAAGGGAAGGAAATGCAGAGAAAGTACTATTTTGAATATTTTAGGAAATTTTTTACTGCGTTCTGATGGGGAGAAAGAAACAACAAAAAAGAGAGCTAAAAATATCAAACTGACATCTCAGCCTTCTTAAAAATAAGTAGAAGCACCATGCTCCTTCTGCAAAGAAGTTTCCTGGGTAAGCCAGGCAGTCTTGGTTTGCAGTGCCTACGACAGAGCCTGGGCAGTTCAGGCATTACTGCACTAACATCTGGCTAATGGATGACTGCCATGGCTCATTGATATTCATTGCCTGCAATCGGTATAGGACACCATTTCTGGCCAAAAGTTAAGTCATAGAAGATATGATTTTTCCTCTTTTTCTCCTTTCTCAGTTGACTGTAGCCTTCTACAAGTAGCAGTTCAGAGGAGTGTTATTTGAGGACATGAAGCATCATAGTCTGCAGCTACTCAACAAACACTAGGCACCCCAAAAACTTTTGAAAAACTTGCCACTTATAAGCTGTGCTAGAAATAAACATTTGAGCTTTGGTCCTTTAAGAACGGTTCCTGTATGTCTATGATGAAACATTGTTCCTGCTAGAGCTGATTAAAATGGAACAAACAAGGTGTGAGAGGTCAATAACTACACAAGTTCTCCAAGACTGACTCATTTACACAGAAGGGTTTTTTGCTATTCTGCAGTCAGTGCGGAAAACTGAGGAGTAGTTATGACTGTACACTATGCACACAGCTGCGTGAAAAAATTATTCTTTATTTGCCATTTTTTACCTTCTTTACAAATGCAACAACAGGAAAATTTAGATAGTAAGTGTAGGGTGTGGGTTTGTGACAATCAGGCTTAAGCCATCCTGGCAATTACCTTGCTTCAGAGACAAATTTCTGTATGCTTTAATTCAACGGTAGACAGAGTTACCATTTCTCTCTTTTGACAGGGGTAGATCCAACTGACATGATCCAGTCCTAAACCCTGGCTCACTAGCAAGTCCATGAACCACCCAAATTACCTCTGTGTAGTCCTGTTCCTAAGTACAGGGACTCGTTTCTGCATTGGATTAGATTTCATTCTGATTGACTGTAAGAAATAACTGTTTAATACTTCATTAACATCTCAGATAAGACACTGAGCATCTCCAGAGCATTCCTTCGAGTAACAAATTTTTTGGCTGTTTATATTCCATGCTTTTGTCTTCGTTTTCTAAGTGGGAGCCCCAAATTTGTAGGTCTTACAAGTAAATTCTCATTGCCACAACTGCAATGTTTATAATGTGCAATTATCCTCTTATCTTGAATCAATGGGAATGTCATGTATTGGCACAAAGTAGCACAGAAAACATAGCAGATCTGAAAAGACATTGTAAGCCATCTGACCTCTTCTTTCACAGTGCCAAACATCTCTCCTGTTACTCTGCCTCTGAAGGAAGCTTTGCTGGAGAAGCCACTTCACACCTGCAGAAATATCTTTCTTGAATGATGGGGTAGGTAAAAGCATAAAATATTTTTATTGCTTAAGTTTCCTCATAGAACCAGCGTCTGGCTGCAGGGCACTTCCACCTACAGATCGACATAAAAAAGATCCTGCTGTATATAAACTGTCCTCCCCCACTGGGCAGGGGTAATGGGAGAAGGGAATTCTTTAGTTACTACTCTGCCTAACTGGAAGACAGACATTCCCGTAAAACTGTGTGTGGGTGCATTTCACAGTGAAACCAAAACACTGTTAAAAGTAAATTCAGCGAACTACTTCTCATGCAGTGCAGCTGCTATATGGAGAGATGAGGATATTTTATTATACATACACAAAGTGCCAGACACCAGCTCCACTGCAGTGCCAGAGAGATAGCTCTCCTTTTTTTGTCCACGGGATGCTGTTATTAAGGCTGTTGACCAAGGCACACCTTCACAGGTCAGTCCCAACCTGCCCCTTATCAACCTGAGGAGCCAAGAGCAATATGTTGTTTCTGATTGCAACTGTTTTAGTCCAATTAAATTTGTGTTTGGAGACTACACAATCAGCAGCATAAACTGACGTGACACTCTTGACTTTCTAATTATACCAGATTTATGCTGCTAAGAGAATGAACATGGGCCAGCCTTTCAGCATGGCCATGAACTCATGTGACAAATCTGTTTCATGAGAAAAATTCATTGCATCTTGTTGCTTCATGCAGCATTGCTCCAAGGACATAGTGATGTGAAAAAAAGTCATACTGCAGCTATGAGGCACCACATTTTAAATAGAACAATCCTGTTGTGATGGTCAGGTACCTGAGCGACACAGAGTAACATGGATTGTTTTGTTTTGCAAGATTTAACCTCAATATGGCAGAATAAGAAAGGTTTATGCTCTGTCTTAGACCAAATTGACAGCATCGAAATACTTTATGTTTAATATAATTGATTTTCCACCCACCAAGAGAATAGTTAAACACTAAGAATCAATGCCAATCTCTAAACTCCTACTTTTTTGGTCACATTTGACTGTTCTGTAACAAGTTATATTGAAAAGTGCCAAAGTAAAGGGAAAAAGGTAGCCAAGGGTATAATGCAGTCAGGACCATCACACCCTTCATAATAAACAGAATATCTAAATATTAATGACAACATAATTCTGTTTGGCAATAAAACTATGTTGGCTGTTTAGGAGACTGGTACCCTAGAGTTGGCCTGTATTCCTTTTTCATGCCAAAGAGAAACAAAAACTTACAACATTGCAATTCCGTGAATGTCGGTGGAGTAGAATTAAAGCTTCATACTTGGCCTGAGCAAGACCAACTACTGTTTATCTGTAATTTCTGGAATTTCTAACCCAGAAAAACATACTCTTCCATTAACCACCAAGTTCCTGTCTCAAACATTTGCATCTTAGATTTCTCTGCCCTTCAAGACATAAAGATTATTATTTGCAAAAAATATTTAAAGAAATGTTGACTTTTTAAACTCTAGTACCATTACCAACTTGTATTCTTAGGGCAATCTAAGAGAATGACAACAATAGTCAGGTATTATTTACAAGGGATGCCCATTTTTGGAAGGCCACTGCACAAGTTACATTTAAGATGCTGTTAAAAATTTAAAAATACTGAAGAAACAACAAATATATATTAGATGTTAACATTATCATGATCCTTTAGAAATATTATTTCACTCACAACATAATGAGCTTTTTATAGGAAAATGCTACATACTCTGTGTCCATGCCACAGTTTCATCAAGAAAAATCAAGAGAAGCTTCACCTTCTATTATTTTACAGTTCTGCATCATTATTTCTGCATGGAAATACTGTTTCCATAAAGAATGCTAAAACTGTCATCGCACCCTGGACACATAAACCAATCAGTACGCCTGGAGCCAGCACAACCAGTTAAGAAAAGTCAGGCTTTCTCATTATTAACAGCATTGGATAAAGATACTTTTAATTTATATCAAATGTTTGAGAGTTCTTTATTAATTCATAAATGGGCTCGTTACTTGACCTACTGATTGCTCTTTGTTGACCTGCGTCTTAACTAAACATTCTGCTTTTGTCTTGCAGAAAACCACCCAAATTCTGAATTGACATGGGGATAAAGAAGAACTTTAGGGCCGTAGACATCCTGCTCTTCTAGTGGATGCTATAGTGAAACTTGTGCCATCAACTCCAGCACTGAGAACTTCTATCTGAAAGGTGTCACCACTGGGAGCAAGACAGTCGGAGCTATCACTTTCTCCATATCAAGCCCACCAAAGCCAGATCTCTCCACTGTGCTAGTGGAAACTACAAACAAAGGCACTCTTTGAGCCTGAGAGCAGTACTCCCATTAATCTTTACAGGGAACTAGGTCAAAGAAGCCCCCAGGCCTCTCTGAACTACATAAGCAAGCAGAGGCCTATAAAGGGATATTTCTGCAGCTGAGAATGCCTTGTGCAAAAGAACAGCCAATTAATAGTCTTTTCCAGACACACCCATGCACTGGATAACAGGAGAAACAGCAATGTCCTAGCTACTCCTTAGTTCCAGAAACATCCTGTTGGCTTGCTAGGCTAGTTGTTGGTGGGGGCAGGGCAGGAAGTCTATACAAAAGAAATCCCAGTGGATGCCAGAGAGCTCCAGGCTACTCTTTGACACCAGCTGTAGCAATAGCCAAGGATTTTGCCCACTAGGGACTGAAAGGAGATCAAACTAATCTAGGAACTGTTACAGTCTAATTACAGTTTGGTTGCAATGTACTACATTGAATTTTTAACAGCAGCTTGCAGTTAAACGGCTCTCTAACCTCTGTCAAAGTCATGGGACATCCAGTAATCTCTATGTTTTCTTCCAGCAAGTTATAACGCACTAGGAATTTTATCAGACAGTTTAACAGAGAGATAGAAGACAAAATTTATTTTAGACATGACCTAGAATGCACTCGCTTGAATATTATTAATGGTAAGAGAGCCTAAATACAGGAAAACAACTAAGAAGGAACGTAAAATACAGCTTGACACAAAGGAAGAAACAGTTTTGTTCGACTTCAGCATCTTGAAGTGCTTCAGCCTGAACAAATGTGGTAAGGAAACAAGACTGCAACTTGGGTATCAGACTACATGTATGGTATGATACAGAGGTGCTCAAATGCCTAACTATATTCTCTAAGAACATTGCCTCCTACACACCAGAAAGTTGTATCAATAAACAAATCTTTTTAAGCCTTAATTTTTTGTTTTAAATTAGCCCCATGAAGCACACCTTTCCCATACTCATGAATAGAAAACTACCACAGGAATCTGTCTCTCATTATTTTGGAAAACACAAAATTGCAGATCACAGATGAAGATGCAGCAATGACAAAGCTTGTGGCAGGTTTGTATCCAGATCTATCCAGTCTCTCTTTTACATTGTGTGATACAATTCACATCCCTCTGCTGCTGCGTCTTCCCAGGAATTTCAGGCAGCACAAGTGCTTTCTCTGACATGCCTGTACCAATCTGCTTCCTCTGAGCAACCCTGATGGCTCTCTCCAAAGACACCCAAGAGAAGTTAGATAAGTAAATTTCCCCCACATATTTCTACTTGCCAGCGCCGGAAAAACAAGAGGGAAGTAATCTGAACTCAAACGGGTAGAGGAGCCTCCCTATGCCTTCTCACATTGTTATTAATATTCAAATTCTGAATCATTTTGGAAACCAGGCACAAAAAGAAATCAGGCAGTAGGAATAATCACAAATAAAGAACCTTGGACATTTTGAAAACTTTACATATTTTTTAAAATTAATTTCAGCTGCATTTTGAATGTGTAGGAAACAGCTTGCTCTCCTCAGTCTCCCTTCCCTTCAGTTTAATACATCCCTTTTTCTGTCATATTTATCTTTTGGAACACTTTCCCCCCATTATCTCAGCCCATCCCAAGATACTGTGGCATTATCCTAATTTGCAGCAGTCTTATTTTCTTACCTAGCTTTTAGTGGCAGCTAGATCTGAATTTTGTTTTTTTTCACATTAATCCCTTTAAAGAAGACATTTATTCCTGTTCTTCACGTGAATGGGGCCTAGCACAGGAGACCCTCGTCTTGGACAATCTCTGCACTCTACTAAATAACACATTTTAAATGAGTTGAATTGGATGAGGAGAGAGTAGTGGATATTGTCTAGCTGGACTTCAGCAAAGCTTCCAACACTCTCTCACAACATCCTCATAGGCAAACCTGGGGACTGTGGACTGGATGAGCAGACATTTCAGTGGATTGAGAAGTGGCTGAACAGCAGATCCCAGAGGGCTGTGATCAGTGGCACAGGGTCTAGTTGGAGGCCTGCCACTGGTGGTGTCCTCCAAAGTTCAATACTGGTCCCAATATTGTTTAATTTACTCATCAATGACTTGGGCAAAGGGGCAGATGGCCCCTCAGTGAGTTTGCTGATGACACAAAGATGGGAGAAGTGGCCAGTACCCCAGAGTGCTGTGCATCCCTCCAGAGGGACCTGGACCTCATGCACCAGTACAGGCCGAGGACTGACCTGCAGGAAAGCAGCTCTGTGGAAAAGGACCTGGTGGACAACAAAGTGCCCATGAGTGTGCCCTGTGGGCAAGAAGGCCAATTGTGTCCTGGGGTTCACTAAGGAGAGCATTGCCAGCAGGTCAAGGTTGGTGACCCTGCCCCTCTGCTCAGCCCTGGTGAAGCCCATCTGGAGTGCTGTGTCCAGCCCTGGGCTCCTCAGGACAAAGAGAGATGAGGAGCTCCTGGAGCGGGTCCAGTGGAGGGTAACAGAGATGATAAAGGGACTGGAGCATCTCTTATGAGGATGGACTGAGGGGAGCTGGGCCTGTTCAGCCTCCAGGAGAGATGGCTGGGACGGGGACCCTGTCAGTGTGTGTCAGTATTTGAAGTGAGGTGTCAGAGGATGGAGCCAGGCTCTGCTCGGTGATGTCAAACAGTAGGACACGAAGCAATGGGCAGAAACTGATGCACAGCAAGTTTCACCAGAATATGAGGAAGAACTTCTTTCCTGTGCAGGTGGCCACACGCTGCAACAGATTGTCCAGAGATGGTGTGGAGTCTCCCTCCCTGGAGATATTCAAGAGCCATCTGGACACAATCCTATGCAATGTGCTCTGGAATGACCCTGCTTGAGCAGGGAGGTTGGACAAAACCTACTGTGATGCCTTCCAACCTGACCTATTCTGTGATTCTGTGGAATTAATGGGAAAACTTCCTGATGGAATAATAGATCAGTACAGTAAAATGTGTGAGAGCAATGTCATTAAATACTCCTGACCTGGCTGTGCAGAAGAGTATGTGGTAGGAAATCGAGATTTTTTTTTTATACAAGGTGTGGGATGAGAGAACAGAGGAAAAACACGTTTATGAAGTTTTGATAGGCAATTTCTGGAAGTACGATTTGTAGGCTACCTACTGAGAAGAAAGTGAGATGTTCCAAAAGAATAGAGGTAAGTAAGGGTAAAACAAAACAAACATTTGATCAAATTTAAGGGAATTATGGGGTCAGAAAACTCCCTAGACACTGAAGATGTCAGGACTTCTCCCATTAGTAGTACCAGTCATATGTAGACATAGGAATGAGTTACCACAGTACCTCTGGGGGTTTATTTTTAGGTATAACTTGAGTGGTAACTCCAAACATATGGGAATGTAGCACGCCACAATAAGTTCCTATGTACCTATAAAGTATAAATAATGAGAGCAAGGATTTACATCACGTTATCAATAGTAGCAAATAAAAGAGATGCATTATAAGAAGATTCATTAGCCATGGTAGTCACAGAAGTCAGAAAGGACTAGCACTCTACAATATTCTACAACCTGAGAAACAAAAAAACTTCAGCTATGCTAAACAAACAGAGCAAAGGATTACTTACTCTGGTATTTTAGCTGCTTCAGTTCCCACTTTTTTAGCTTCATATCTGCATGTACATGCCATACAAGTCTTCAGACATCAAGAAGTCCAACTTATTCAAGAAACAAAGCTGCACAAGCAAAACAGAACTGCTGCAATTCCTCATTTATACACCATCAGGGAAAAGGAGGGGAAAATCACATCTGTTTAAGACTGAACTCTGAGTTCAAAAAAGCAAGGAAAAGGAAAAGGTGTTGCTTGTGCTCACATGTTCTGTAATCTGATCAGGAGGTAAATTGGTTGCAGGTGTCACACATCTGAGACCTAACCCAAAGGAACATGATGGGCTTCATAGATGCCTCTTATTCTTGCATTTGGACTGACCTGAGTAACTGATTAATCTTTTTGCTGTTGAAAGCACACAGTTCAGCTATTGGCGTTTTCTTATCTGAAGTTGACATGAAGGAAGAGGTTGAAGTTTAAAATTAAGTGTACTAGACTTTTAAATTACAGTGCACAGAAAATTAAAAAAAAAATAGCATGTGCTTACAGATATGTCAAAGTTCAGAAGTGTTTATTGTTGGGTTGTATCTAGGGGTTTGTGGTTTTTTATTTTTCTTTTTTAACATTAAAAGCTTTATCTGTGACTACTGACAAAATTCTCTGATTTCACCCAGTAAACACACTCAGAACCCCCCCACACACACACACTCAAACGCTCTTGATTCAACTTACAATTAGATGAAGAGCTTGAAAAATTCAATAGATCTTGTTCCTGTTATAATCCTTCTGAAGGAATGCCTAACTTCTTTTGCCGCTGGTATCTCAATAGTCTGTCTGTTTAGACTTTCTATGCTTTTACCAGAGATGAAACACTCAGCATCCAGCTGCCCGTGCAGTCTCAAACCTCCAGTTCTGCACTTGCAAAACCGATGCCAGGGAGTGGCAATTATACTTCAATGACTTTATTGACTACAAATGATTAAGACAAGCATGACTAACAAAGCTTTACTGACCACTTTTATTTATAACGCAGCACCATTCCATACCCATTCAGAATTAGCTACATGTGGTTCTTGCATGAAGCACTGCTTTACCACTTCTTAAGTCTTTGGGGCTTTTACAATAAAAAGAGTTATCCTTTCATAACTGGTCATATTTGAAAACTTCTCATAGCTTTTTAGATTTGGGGGGAGCGCAACAGAATTCTATTGTTGTAAAGCTATAATTTTTTTATTATTTTCTTCATTTGGATTAACTTACACTGCCATCATGTGGGCAGAAATACAAAAAATAATTATTCAGTGACATCTCTCAACTTGAAAGCCTTACTTTCCTTTTAAAACATTCTTCTTACTACCAGTATGATCACTTACTCAAGATTGTTGAAACAGGGAGAAGACAAGCCCCTGATTTTTGGTTAGTTTTTGTTGTCACCGCACAGAAAATGTGCCAGTGCTTGAGGACTCAGTGAAAGCACCGTGAAGCTGTGTCGGAGCTGGGCAGTAACCGAGTAGCACAAGTGGTAAATATGCTCTCCTCAGCGCAGTGCTTTAGCTACTCTTACTCACGCTTCTTGTCTGTACATGACACAAGTCATATGGGGGCAGAGATCACAGGGGCTAGAAAAAGACACAGCAAGCAAAAGCCAGGCAGGGCCTGATGCCTCATGGCAAGTGCAGAGCTTGTATAGGAGTGTCAATATTGCCAGGCTTTCAAACCATGCACAAGACTCAAGAAATCAATCAAAGGACCAGTTCCTTTCCACTTGTCATTCCCAAGGTCTATGTTCACCCCCTTCCCTGGGTGCTGCAAGAATGTTTTTACCTCTTTGAGCATTAGAAACTTCAACTGCAGTACTGTTGTCAGACATCCAGAGGTTAGAGCATGAAAAGAATGACCCAAAAGAAAAAAATCTTCTCTTTTTTTTTACAAACAAACATAATTTGAAAGAAAATTACCACAAAATTTTAGTATATTATACGTTCCTTATTATTTTGAAGAGCTTAATAATTTTGGAAAAAAACCCTCAGTTGTCAAATAACAAGTATTTGTATGGACTAAAGTTACTTAAAAAAATATTTTGTAAGACCTGTAAAGTTTTAAAAAAACAGTATAAGCAAATGATAGTGCCAAGAACCCCAGAACACAGACTGAAATAAGAATATGCTGGAATTCCAGAAATTATTCTTGAAAGACCAACAGTTTTCACATTCAGCTGCATGGTAAAAAACTAGGGCTGGGATGTCTGCATCCATACATTATATCTCTCAATATATATCTCACAAATTGAGCTTACCAAAATCTAGTAATAAAGTCTTCACTAAAGTTCTAAAATGTCAAAGTAAAAGCTGAATTTGTCACCTTCATGGTGTCTTTCTGCGCAGCCTTTATAAGCTGTTTTTCATGGCCCATCACATGGTACCAGTTAGTGGCATCAGCCCTCACAATGCGTAGCTCTGTATTCCAGAGGGTCCCACTGAGTGACGTGCTGCTCACACTGGGCTCAGTACAACAGGATCTAACAGACAGTAGAACATAAATAACATTGATTTCCCTGGCAGAGAAGCTTTTTAAGAAAGATGCCTCAAAATCCATGGAGTATGATTCTTATTCAGGAATCTTACTTATAGCAGTGTCATGGTTTAACAGAAAATAACCTTTAACACAAGAATCCTACATCCAAACTGTATAGGACCCAAGTCTGTATGCCATAATCAGTTTATAAACAAACTTATGTTGTCTAATGTAAGGAATTCATACAAAAAACATGCATGTACTGCCACATAAGTGTTACTTGAGAAATCAACATTCACCAAGACTGAAAGAATATTTCCCCTACATTTAGGTACAGTGGTTACCATAGTTTTTTTCTTTACAACAACTATTAGTAACTGTTTTATTAGGAAACGTGGATTATAAAATCTTGTTCAGTTTAATGAGCTTCGTGACTGAGCTTTTTAATTATTTACTGTGCAGAAGTAACTTCATTCATTCATTTTCTCTGTGCCATTTTCCTCTTGTGTTAAAATCAGATATATTCCCACAGTTGCCTTTTAATAGTTATTTGGGGCCTTCAGAACTTGTCATGTCATAGCTTGCTGTTATACAGGTTACAGCTAGAGGTGATAGATAATTGAATTTATACCAGGTGTAACTCTTAATGTAACAATAATTCTTTCAATTTCTTAGCATTCATTTATATTAAGATCAGGTTAGTTCTCTCATTCATTAAAAGTGACAGCACTGTTCTCTCATTTGCCTTTAGACACAAGCTTGACAAACTAGACTAATGGAAAAAATAGATCAGGATAAATAGATAGATTAGAATTCGAACAAAAAGTTTCAAAACCATAAGAGTTAAAAAAAGGGAGGGGTGCAAACTCTGTAACAAGAGTCCCATCAAATAAACTGACAAATTAGTTATCTCCAGTACACAACAAAGTTTCATGCCATTTCTGTCACTAAGGCTGAGGCTCATGCTTGACAGAAAACACAGGACTCCTCCTAACTCATGGATCAAGTCTATGTACAATAAAATAAACAGGAAAAAAAAGAGAAAAGAGAGCAGGCAGCACTTATTTAATCTATCCACTTCAGATTCACTCAGTCTTAATACTTTGCTTTGACAACCTCATACTCTTCAAAGAAAATACCTTGACAAAAAAGCATTGTGAACAGTGGTGCTGGAGGGCATCCAACATATGTTGCTCATTTACCAGTAAAATGTTCACCAGCCTCAGTTGTAGCTCCTTATCTGTCTCACCACTTCTTTTGTAAGCAGAAATAATTCTCGAGAAACAGTGTATGGAGTCAAGGAAAGCAAATACTTGGACAAATGTATAATATCCCTCTACTCACATAATTTTTGTGATACAGAACATTAAGAAACTGTTCTGGGTTTGGTTGGAGTGAATTTTCACACTGAGTATACTTTTATCCAGCTTAAGAAGGATTTCTCTAAACACAGGACAGAAAGAATGTTTCTAAAATATTTAAAATTGCTATCTGGAAATCTAGGTTTACAGTTGAAAGATTGAAGAAATGATTTTGTAGTCTCAGTGAGACTCATTCTTTCCAGTTACTTCCAAGAAAAATGTGTCTTGTTAGTTATCTAGCAATTCCATCAGAAAAGCTGATAGTATATCTGAACTCTGATACACAAGACGTACACTGAAATACAGGTCCTCCAGCAAAAGGTCCTCCAGCAAAAGGTCCTCCAGCAAAGAGGGACCAGACAAAAACCCCTGTACCCTCGAAACTAAAGAACAATTTTACCAACATGCAGAGAAGCACCAAGTGTTGAATATTCCTAGGCAAACTCCTGCCTAGATAAAACATATAACAAAGAAAATAACCTTTTTTTACACTTTATTATAAGGTAGCAATCTCTAAAGGTCTAAAGAGGCTTGGGTCCGTATCTTCTTACATTGTCTTAACTTGTGATAGTCATTTAAGGTTTTCCCTTTCTTTCCTCAGTCAGACCACAACATGCAACAATGGTGAGATAAACAAAAGATGTTGGCTAATCAACTCTAAAAAAAGTATTTCTCCTTCTTTCTCTGAGGAAACAAATGTATTTCCATTCTTCTTCCCTAACCATCCTAGATGTGAGCCCATGTTTCATACCGTGTTTCCTGGGGCTGTCTGGCCAATTCCATTTAATGATCAGAGTTAGTTGAAAAACAGGCAAGGGCTCAACAAACCTGAGGGGATCCATTGCAGCTCTGAGAACCACAAAAGGATTTGAGCTGAAGCACCAGCCACAGGGGGTGCTCAGACTGGGCTGTGGCCACACACACTCTCTGGCCTACAGCTGAACCCCTCAGCAGGGAATTTCTCCAGAGTTACAGGAAAGCAAGGAGTTAATATTTTACAATCTTTGCATTCCTTAGTTCTGACCCACAGATTCTGGCTGTTTTCCAGCTGACCCCCTACACAAACCTGGGAGAGCTCCAGGCACTGCTGCTCCCACTCCAGTGTTCCTGGTGCTGCACGCAGCCCACCAGGTGGGGGAGAGTTTAGGCCAAACTGAGATAACCAAAGTTTGACAAACTCAGATGGGGATTAGCTTTATGGTAAAGAAAGGTAGGTTTGACAGGCTAGCTGTTCAAAAGGCTCAGAATTATACACTGCTGTCTCACTGTACATTTCAGGGGTGTGTCAAGGATGGGAAGCTATATCCCGGTCTGAAACTTTCTACAGTAAAACTAATCTGAAACCTAGTTAGACAAACAAATCCTGGGACAGATTAGGTGTGTTCATGCAAATACATGAAAGCACCTGAAAAGGTGCAGAAAATGTGTCTCTTATAAAACCCCCTCAGTCCTCTACTCTTTCTTTCTTCTGAATACTGTACTCCTCACTCTCAGACAACTTGGGTCTAAATGATTAATCTGTTTCCTGGGGTGATGGAAAAGGATCCCAGGTGCTTATGTTATAATCAGTTAAGAATTGAGTTGTATATACAAGGCTAAACCTGAAAGGACTGATGAAGAAAACATTTTTTTCAAGGTTTCAGAAATTCCTCTCTGCAGGATAAGGAGATTCTGCCATAATTTCTCTTTATTTAAATAATATTTATCCAATTGTACCCCATAATTAACTTTTAAAAATCTGTCATTTAGTTAGTATTTATCTTGCTATCAATTTCCTAGAGGTTCAGACCTAAGGACAATTAACAAAACATGAGCCAAAATCAATTGCCTATATTTGAATACACAGAATATAAACACTACTCCCCCAAAAGCCTGTTTAAAAACCAGAGAGGTGAACAAAGCCTTGAACCAGCTGTTGTGACACGAATGAGTGCCCAACGTTATGCTGTCGTAACCACTCTGTCAGTGTACACATATATTTACTCATGCAAGTGTCCAAGTAGACTTGTAAGCACTGTTCTAGTTTTAAAGGCTGTGAGCCTGGACTCCAGAGGAATTCCATTGTTCATATAAGTAAGGGCAGTGCTAGCTCAGAGTAAGGTACCAAATTTGCCTTTCTAATCTGAAAATACAGCTCCTCCAATGTGCTATGAGGTAAGTGTTGGCTGTAGCCACAGTTTTGGGAAAGTTCTGTATTTATAGTGTTTCTCCACATCCAGTGAAGAAGCCATCCTTAGCAAAACTTTTTTATCTAAAGTAAAAGCTCTAAGCTTAGCTCTGCCCTGCTCCTGTTAATTTGGCCCCTTTGGAGGAAACAACACAGACACAAGCAAATTTCTGCAAATGGCTTTAAAAAAGAGCTCATTTCCTCACTCTCTTGGGCCCCTGAGACTGAAATGTAAGCTGACTTGGTCTGCAAGATTCTCCCAATGGCCCATGCTTTCTTCCCAGCTCTGCAAACTAAAGCCCAATGGAAGGCTTTATGAGGCAAGTGTAGGGAAAGGGTTTCTGCATTATTATTTCTAGTGTGACTGGAATGGTTTACAGAAGTCAGAGCAGTCTAGCTGCAAAGATATAGTCCACCTTTGATGTGAAGCTTCCCTTCTTGTCCTTTCTCTGCCTTGGATTGTGTCATGGGTTAGCAGGCATAGTCTCGGAAGTGATGTTCCTGCAAAGGAGTGCTTACAGCTTCCTCTATGACCTAACAGAACCTATCAGATGGCCAGTTTGAATATGGACAATTCTCTAAGCCACTTAAAATTGTGACCACCTCTGTGATCCACACTTAAGAATAGAAACTCCAAGGCAGAGCCTCTCTCTCTCGTTTCTGGTGCTGGGACAGGTGGCTCCAGGCCCTGTGTGAGGGGCCAACAGGCCCGGCCCAGGCCCTGCTCGGGCTGGCCAGGCCAGGCCACGGCCATCCTGGAGCCGATGGGCCCTGTTCCAGCCGCGGACCACCCCACCCGCCCCTCCGAGCCCTGCTGTGGGGAGACGGAGCGGCTTGGCTCCCCGCCCTCTCCACTGCAATAAGCCACATTCCAGCTGCAAGGCCGAGGTGAGATTAACACTTTCAGTGCTGTGAAGAGCTGAAAACCTGAAGGAAGACAAAGAGGAGATGCTTAAAGCTGAAAGTCTGTTGTGAAGCTATGATATATCAGAGTATCCCGTTGTAATTTCATGAAGATATGGGGGGTGGAGTGTTCAACTCGCAAGCAAAAGCACCTGCGCTGAGAGAGGCAGATGCTGACGCAGCTGTAATTTCATGAGAAGTTTGGACAGGGAGAGATGGACCAGATGAGGACTTTTGCTCCAAATGGGAAAGGAGAAAACCTTAGTTCCTAGAGATGCTCCCAAAGATTTCTTTAAGATGAAATGCTCCCAGAGATGGGTGAAGAGAACTTTTGTTTCTGAACGGCTCAACCTTAAAACTGTACCCCAAAAAACTTCAAGAGTGGACCCTCGAAAGCAGTTGTGGGAAAAGCTGCAAGTAGGGGGAAGGGACTCACATGCGAGCAGAGAGACTCCTCCTCTTCCTAAATGGACTGAACAAGGTTATTATGGAAGTGGTAAACAGACTGAACATCTCAAGGGTTGTCTTTTTACACTGTCACTTAGAGAAGGGAGAAAGGTGGGGGGAGGAGAAGAGTTCTGAAGGTGGTATAATTTTTTTTTCCCCTTTTTTTAGGTCTGTTAATAAACTTCTTCATATTCTTTCAAGATTGGTGCCTGCTTTGCATTTCTCCTAATTCTCATCTCACAGAAGGTAAAGTAATGAGTATTTTGGGCCAAACCACTACACTAAATTGGTGTTTCTGCCTGGTTACAAACCCAACCCGCTACAGATTGTATTATGTACTACTTGGTTTATCCTGCTTTCATACTGTAGTGGTTTGGTCCAAAATACTCATTACTGTTTATCTTCTGTGAGATAAGAATTAGGAGAAACACAAAGCAGGCACCAAACTTGAAAGAATATAAAGTTTATTAACAGACCTAAAAGAGGGAAAAAAATATTACGCCATACCTTCAGAACTCTCCTCCTCCCCCCCACCTTCCTCCCTTCTCCCACTGACAATGTAAAAAGACAACCCTTAAGATGTTCAGTCTGTTACCACTTCCATAATAACCTTGTTCAGTCCATTTAAAAGAGAAGTCTCTTCTTGCTCATGCTATGAAAACAGTATCACACTGAGACAGCCGCCCACTTCCAAATAACTCTGTTCAGTCCATTTAGGAAGAGGTTTCTCTGCTCGCATGTGAGTCCCTTCCCCCGACTTGCAGCTTTTCCCACAACTGCTTTTGAGGGTCCACTCTTGAAGTTTTTCGGGGTACAATTTTAAGGTTGAGCTGTTCAGAAACAAAAGTTCTCTTCACCCATCTCTGGGAGCATTTCATCTTAAAGAACAGAGGCCCTCCGCCTTCCCTGGGAGCAAAGGGTCCTCCTCATCTTCATCTTTAGGACTATCTCTGGGAGCATCTCTAGGAACTGAGGTTTTCTCCTTTCCCATTTGGAGCAGAAGTCCTCATCTGGTCCATCTCTAGGAACTGAGGTTTTCTCCTTTCCCATTTGAAGCAAAAGTCCTCATCTGGTCCATCTCTAGGAACTGAGGTTTTCCCC
>NW_024581126.1:4178544-4244638 GCF_017639235.1 Corvus kubaryi | reverse complement strand
AGGAACTGAGGTTTTCTCCTTTCCCATTTGGAGCAAAAGTCCTCATCGCTTCCATCTCTCCCTGTCCAAACTTCTCATGAAATTACAGCTGCGTCAGCATCTGCCTCTCTCAGCGCAGGTGCTTTTGCTTGCGAGTTGAACACTCCACCCCCCATATCTTCATGGAATTACAACGGGATACTCTGATATATCATAGCTTCACAACAGACTTTCAGCTTTAAGCATCACTTCTTTGTCTTCCTTCAGGTTTTCAGCTCTTCACAGCTCTAAAAGGGTTAATCTCACCTAGGCCTTGCAGCTGGAATGTGGCTTATCGCTATTGGTCACCTGACCTCTGCCGGACAGAGGTGCCGCTTTGCTGAAATCTTGGCTGCAGTGGAGGGGGGTAGGGGGCTTTCCGAGCTGCTCTGGCTGCCCACAGCCCTGCTGGGGGGGGGGGGGGGTCATCCTGGAGCCGTGGCCTCGTCCGGCCTGGCCCGAGCAGGGGCCGGGCCCACTGGCGCCCGCTCGGGCCCCGCAGCCACCTGTCCCAGCACCGGAAACGAGAGAGGCAGATGCTGACGCAGCTGTAATTTCATGAGGAGTTTAGACAGGGAGAGATGGAAGCGGTGAGGACTTCTGCTCCACACGGGAAAGGAGAAAACCTCAGTTCCTAGAGATACTCCCAGAGATAGTAAAGATGAAGATGAGGAGGACCCTTTGCTCCCAGGGAAGGAGAAGGGCCTCTGTTCTTTAAGATGAAATGCTCCCAGAGATGGGTGAAGAGAACTTTTGTTTCTGAACAGCTCAACCTTAAAATTGTACCCCGAAAAACTTCAAGAGTGGACCCTCGAAAGCAGTTGTGGGAAAAGCTGCAAGTCGGGGGAAGGGACTCACATGCGAGCAGAGAAACCTCTTCCTAAATGGACTGAACAATATTTGGAAGTGGGCGGCTGTCTCAGTGTGATACTGTTTTCATAGCATGAGCAAGAAGAGACTTCTCTTTCTAAATGGACTGAACAAGGTTATTATGGAAGTGGTTCCAGGACTATCTTTTCTGTCTTTCTCTGTTATTTTTACTTGCACTAGGAGTGAGGAAGTTATTGGTGACCATACTCAGGAAATGCTTTCACCAGACTGCTTTTTGAGATTTCTTTTGCAGTAAAAACTGGGAGAAAGTCGCCCATCCTTTTAAGTGACTGAGATGTGACTTGGGTTATAAGTGCTACTTTCATGGTACATCTGAGAAGGATGAGAGGCAAGGCAACAAGTACACATCAACTGATGAAGCATGAGATTCTCAAAGTGAAATATACTATACTTTCAGGTTTTAAGATGTACTATTTCCTATCCTAATTCAGGTACTTAATACTGTACAGTTACCCCTTAGGCAGAGAGAAAGAGATAAATACTTAACATGACCGAACGGCACAATGAGCTCCAGAAAGGCATGCTCATGCCCAAATGCTGTTCCCAGAGAAATGAGAATATAGTATTTTATGCATGTTGAGGGACTTCATCTAATACACTGCGAAAAGAACAAACTGGTTGCCATTAGGCAAATGTTCACTCTACTAGAACTATTGAAGCTGATGGGCAAATTTTTATTTTCTTCATGATATACTGGCGTAACTCTACTGAAGGCTGTATTGCCACACCAAAACTAAGTCTTCATAAAGTATGAGTCAATAATGTTCACTTAGACCAGAAGTTTAGCTCTTCATGTCTCTGTGTAAAAACCCCCAAAAACAGGTAGAAGGTAAAATCTGATCTTTTGAAGATACACTGAACTAATGACTCGTGTGTAACTAATTCAAACACTTAAAATACCGTGATTAATTGAGGTCTCAAAAGACTTGTCAGGTAAATTAAGGTAATTATTTTGGTTTGGTTGAGAATGCAGAGTAGATAGTGACAGGTCAGCACAAACCTGTGTATATAATATAAGAGATCTTGTGACAAATCTTCAGGGAGACAGAAGCATTAAATTTAGATGGTGGACAAAAGAATTAGTTACATTAGAGTAATTGAGATCAACTGGAACATCATGTCCTTTCTTGAGTCACGGTTTCCCTTGTAGTCTTTCAGAACAATTACTGTTTTATCAGTACAGGGATTAAGATAAGAGCTTCAGAGCTGCATGTGATTAATTGAGATGATATACAGCTTGTACTGGAATGTTTCTTCATGGAAAAAAACCCTGAGTTTTGTGATGCATCACCTTAACTGGTCTTGAAAGAAAATACTTGTTTAAAAACTAAGTTTCTGTTCCTAATCGTATAAAATAAGAGCAGGCAGGCTAAAGTTTAGCTGAGAATATAAATGCTTGAAATCTTGGCCTTATAGCATGATGCTTTCCCTGCCCATAATCGCTATAAAGTATTCTTAGAACTGCAGCCCAAATAAAATATTTTCAGATTTACTTAATTGCACTTTTTTTAATATATGTGATCTTCCCCATGGAATTGGGCAGAGCAGAAATTCACACAAATTTTCAAGGAAAATTGAAGTTTTTGGGCAATCTTTAAAAAAAAAAAAGTAGGAAGAAGTAGGGAGACATTTTGAAACTGTTGAGCAAATTTACTTTGTTGAATAGCAGGGAGTTTATTCCTCCTGAAATAATTTTTTTCTCTAACACACCTTTTAAAAAACAAACAAACAAAAACCAACAAAACCAAACCACGACCTATGTCATTTATTTGAGATAAATGGCATTTTTGTGGGTTGTATTTAATTCAGTGGTTTTATTTCAATGAGAAGACAGAAACTTTTCCTTCCTCTATTTCTCAGCATGCATCTACTGGAAGCAAAAATAATCTCATCCATAGGAAAATTTTTTCAACTGTGCATTAGAAGAACTCATTTTTAATGACTTTTGCTTTGTCTGATATTGTCTGAACCATTACTGTAGCCCCTAGAATATAGGAGACTTGTTTGTATTTCCCACTGCTTTGCAGGTACCAGTGATTAGAATAATCATCAGCAGAAGGAAAGATGAGATACACAGAAAAAGAACTCCAGCAGATCCAGTCTGGGAGATGTTGAGGTAAATCAGGAAGACAGGGAGAAGTTAAGTGGAGTAGGAGAGTGGCTGGTGGAGAGAGCTGCAAAAAACCCCCAACTGAGCAGCATAAGACGTGCATGAAATTGGAGTTTTCTGTTTCTGTGTGAAACAGAGTTGAAGAGCAGAAGAAGCTGGAGGTGGTGCAAGAAAAGGAAGAGTGTGCAGCCTCGTTCATACTCTGCAGCTGTCAGTTCCGGGTGAAAGTTGAAACAAGGACTATGGAAGAGATGAGAGATGACTAGAGGCTTTCTCCACAAGTAAACACAACCTTCAGAAACTTGACGCTACTTTGATATGAGACAACCAAAAACCCCAGACACATTTATCTGCCCTTGCCTGTCACTCCTTATTCACCGAAATGCACCAGTGGCTGTGCCTGGACTCAGAACAAACCTGGACAAGCATAAATTCGTGGGGCAAGGTCTAGTTCATACAAGAGAAGAAAATATGTGAGAAGTGAAAAAAAAACAACAACAAAAAAAGTTCAAAAGAGCATGCACTCTACAAAATCTGGTAAAATAAGGAAATGTCAGGTGCAAATTTTGATATGATCTTAATTTGACTTTGCCACATACAGACTAAAATTGCTTTTAAACATAGTTTATTTTAAATAAATAAATGAAGTTTGTGAGTGAAATTAGAGTCCAAGTTCTTCTTTGCTATCATTTTATAATTAATTAATACATATTAAAAAGCCAATAGTGACCAACATTTAAAAATTTGCTATTTTGAAGTAACTGAAGCATGAATATGATTTTGTTGCCTCTAGACTAGTGTATGATAAACAGTTGCTCCCAATCAGTGAAGCTCATTTGAATGTGGAGTAAATACTTACATCTGAATGATGAATACCTGAAAAGCAGATTTATCATGGAAAGCATTATAGACTGTTAATTGCAGCACTATTAAAATTGTCACAGAAGTAACATAAATGACACAAATGTAAATTACTAATTTCAAAATTAAAGGACAGGCATTTTTGATGCTTCTTTTAGATTAATTTACTATAAACATTGTAGTTTCTTACAGCAAAGCAACATGGAAGAAGAAATATGATGGTTGTGATTAATTACCATGAAATTACCAGCAGACAGTGTCTCATCACAAGAAATAGATGTCTTTTCTTGCTGATGACATGAAGTCAAACATTAGTGAACAAATCTATTTCCTTATTACTTGAATGGAGATGGATAGGCTGGAAATGATGAAGGGTGACTGCAGATTGTCCAGTGCCTCAGAACAGAAATATTGAAATCCCCTTATTTTCCAAGTGCATTTGCCACTATAGATAAAGAACACAGATGAAGAGTTCATTCATCTGCTTACAGTAAAATCAAATTTACAAGTTCCTTCCTGTTAAATTAATCATAGCTTTCCCATACCTTATCAGGGACTTTCCCTTCCTGCACGCCTTGTATCCCAGGCTGCGTTCATTGCAGAGAACCTGTCACTGGTAAAACACTCCAGGTTTTATATCTCACCTCTCTGCTGGCATCCACTGAGGCTTCTTCTTACAATCAAGTATTTTCCAGATCACAGTGATTTAGTTTTATGTAGCCAAGTAGAAACCTGATGAGATCTTTATTTCTTCAAAATATTTCTTTCCTTTTTCTAGAAAAACACTAGTTTTGGTACATTTGTTAATGTAGCTTTGGAACATCTCATGCCATGGTCTCAGTTTAGTCTATTGACTGTCTATATTGTCACTGGGTTTTTTCCACCTGATATTGGTGCTTAAAGACCACTTTCACCAGTTTTCACTCATGTATGACAGACCATTTTAAACTCTAGAACTTTCAGCCTGAATGCAAGTTTTATTTTAAAAAATACCATGTCACTTAAAAAGTAATTTAAACCAGAAAAAAAAATATTAAAAGGTGCAACTCCTTTCTTTGATGGGAAAAAGGAACGAAATTACACCTGAAATTCAATTTAGCCACAAATTCCTTCAGCAAAAAATCTGCACTTTTGAGGTTAAAAATTCTATTATGAATTCTGGGAAAAAAAGAATGGAAACATGTTCAATTTTTTTTTTTGCCCTATTTTCAGACAGATTATAAAAAGCCTGTGTCTAATGAATACCATAAATATGTTACACATCCACTTCTAATTTGAATATTTTCGGAGTTTAAATCAATGGATCTGAGAAAGAACAGAATCTCAAAGTCTCCAGAAGTTGTACAGAGAAGAAAATAGCAGATCTGGAAAAATATCTCTCATCTGTTTGAAAGAAATGTTCTGGCAAAGGAAGGCATTGGAGCAGTATTAGTTTCTAGTGAAGACTAATCTTTAAGTGAGGTCGCTCACTGCCACTTGGGAAGATAAGATGAAGACACATGAGAAACCATTAAAATGGTGGATTTGGTTCTGTTTTCCTTGGTATACTGACCCTGGTGAGCTTTTCCTGAAATTGTCATGTACTAGAATACATAGTGCAACAGCTATTTCCCGATAGTGTTTGCTGTTCATGTGAATAAGTGAATAAAAATACTGTATGAATGAATGAATAAAAATGCTTCATTTTTTCTCACTGAATACCATTTCATACTGATATCCCACAAAGTCATGCACTGTTAACAGGTGCTACAAGAGTGAGCGTGTGAAATGTCTTGAAATGCTCTCCTGCCTAGCAGATAAACTGCTGGCTTATCTTGGGCACTTGGGACCACAGGCTCCAGCTAATGTCATTTCTCTTGCATTTCCACAGATACGAAATCATTTAAATCAGGCTGGTAAGAAATGAGATAAAAGGGGCAAAATCCTTTTCACTTTTAAGTCACGCAAAGTACCTAGGCACTGATTCAATAGTAACCACAGATTCCCTTTTTGTGTTTCTGATTGTAAAAAGCATGAAAAAAAGAAAAAGCATGGCAAAAAGAAAAAAGCTGCTTATACTCTGAGCAAGCCAGAATTATTAGGACACTAGCATTTGTTTAGTAGCTGCAGTGAAACAAAGCATCCAAAAGCAGTGTGATAAGTTGTGATACACTGTCTGTGGATCAGAATGGAGGTGACATGGTTCAAACCTGACTATATTTATAATTAGTGTGGGTTGATCACACTGGACTGACATGATGGAGCAGTGTTGAGGAGACTCCTCAACACCTCCACCATATTCTGATTGGAGAGAGAGGGAGTTATTTCTTATCGGACTGATTCAGGTACCCTGAACCTCTTGGTACACATATAACCAAGCTTTTCCTAGGGAAAACTAGTCTGCAAACCTTTGCTTTCCAGGCTGCAGGGCCCTTTAGGAAGCACAACGTTGTCCCTTCATCAGCCTGTCACATATGACAGTAGAGTATCAGTGATCTTAGCACCACAGGCCAAGTAAGGCCTTATCCATGGAAATCCTATTTTTGTTCCTGTTCAAACTACCACTGAACCTGCTTCCCAACTCATCTCCCTATTCCAGATTTGGCACAATGTGCAATACCAGCTTATACTTGGGGTAAAGTTAGAATGGCACCAAACCACCATCAGTTTAGAGGATATCCTTCCAGATGCAGGACTGACTTTCAGTTGAAGAAAGATACTGCAGAGTTCATGAACTGAGGCTGAACTGCAGCTGAGGCTGAACTGCGGCATGACTGTGATATTCCCCTGTGACATTTTGGAGTACATACGTGGGTCCAAGAGAATGGCTAACTCTGCCTAGTGTCTGAAGTCCTGCAAGTCCTGCTAGGCAGTGGCTTTCCTCTCTGGACTTAACAAGTCTGCTAGTGAAAAAATTGTGACTAAGGTCTCTGAGGTCATTCTTCAGACACCTGACTTTCAACGAGTACAAACTAAAAACAGCAAGAGTTTGAACCTTTCCCAGCCTGGTGTGCTGTGTACATATTTCATTACTGCAGAAGAAGAAAGATGTCACACTAGGCAGAGCAATAGTCCACTGAGCACTGTGTGCTTGATATGCAAAACCACATCCCAGTCTTCAGCCCAATCTTCCTAATGCTCATGTTCTATTGTGCAGTTTTACACATTTGAGAAGAACAGGCTGTTGGAGGAGAGAAATGAAGGAGGCACAGGTACAGCACAAATGATTTTATCAGGGGCATCAAGTTGCAGCTTAACTTACAGCACAAAAGTTACTCATAATGTTTATACTTATTCCTTTTATTTGAGCAATCTTTTGAGTTTCTTCTCTTTTTTTCTTCTTTTAATTTCATATATATATATATGAAATTTTATGTATGTATATATATATGTACATCACACAAAACATAAAAGAGGGGAAAATCAGAAGTAGGTAAACATTAGTTAAGAAT
This sequence comes from Corvus kubaryi, assembly GCF_017639235.1. Lineage (NCBI taxonomy): Eukaryota > Metazoa > Chordata > Aves > Passeriformes > Corvidae > Corvus > Corvus kubaryi. The sequence goes on along the minus strand of NW_024581126.1, from coordinate 4,237,327 downwards.
TATATCTAAAAATGAAATTAGGACCACATTATTTTTGTCTAAATATAAAAATGCTATATTTTTGGCTGTCAAGAGCTTTTGCCAGACCTCAGATAGTGTGAACTGTAGGCTAGGGGCCCTCAGTAAACAAGAAAAATTATGTAAGTGATGATTTTGTCCCTTTCCCTTTGAAAGCAAAGGATGAAACTCACTACTATAAAAGAAAAGGAAAAATCCTGGAAAATGAAAAATGAGAGTGAAAATTATATGCCAGAATAGAAAGAATTAACAGTTCTAAGGTCTCACATTGCCATTTTTTCTTTTGTACATAGTCTAGTAAATCACAGTGGGAGCCTTCTAATGAGAGAGCGATGACAGATCAAATCTACAATGTTTCCAGAACTTTGTATCACTTTCCTAGAAAGGCCACCTTTGTTTTTCCAGGCTGGAAAGATATGCTCTAGTTGCTTTTTCCTAAACTCAACTATTTAATTCATGCCAAGAAGCAGCTGTTGGCTTACAAAAATGCTGGCTGATGCTGTGTACCACTATACTGCCATTTGAGTTCAAGTTCTGTTTTCACTGCTATGCCTAAGAGTGCCAGAAGAAGGCAGAAGATGAACATATTTTCTATATCAAATTTTAGTAAAAGCATTCATGCCTACTCCACAAACAAGTTCTGAATAATCCATAGATTGTATGGAGTTTTTTAAAACTAAGAACTGTATACAAATTATGGATTTCAGACTTGAAAAGAAGAGAATGCTGCAAAATGATCAAGACTAAGAGAGAAGAATTAATTACAACAGGAAAACAAAATCGCTTTGTCCATGTAATGCCTCTTAAACTTCAGATATGCATCTGCACAGAGAAGACATCGCTTTGCCTTATGTACAATGGTATGTCAGCTTACAAAGGACACGATGTTGCATGGATTGAGGCCTTATTATGGGGAAAAACAACTGGTCCCTGTGTTGACTGTACTTTAATTTTATATTATTGCCTGCACATGACAAATAAAAAGGCTTTTACAGCTGTGGAATTGATTTATATTTGACAATAACACACTTTTCTTCTTCTGATACAGAATTTCTATGGCAAGTCACTTTATTTCTCTGTGAAGAGTTTACTGTGAGTTAACAGAGTTCATAATTTTACAAAACTATTTAGGAACCTGTTGCTACAGCAGTACAATCAAAGAACACAGATGTGGTTTTAATTGCAAAGAAAAAAAAATGCAAAGCAACCCATCAAAAAATAATTTTGGAATATGTTTTTAAAGGATATAAAAATTCCCACACTTAATTTGTGCATGCAGTTAACACAGGATGGTTAAATGGGGTTGTATTGGATGATGTTAATGTAGATGATCTCAAAGGAATTACCTGTTTCAGACAGCAGTTGACATTCAGTAGAGAACACTCCTCTCTCTGTTAGTCCTGCTTGCAGGAGCACACCGAGAGCTGTTAGAGAGGCAAAGTGTCTGATATCATTTCTGAAAGTATTCCTGATCAGAAATTTGGAGGAGGCAAGAAGAAGGGAAGTATTGACAGTGGTTTTTATAACCTGTCTTTCATCCATGTTTTTGGGTGACAGCTTTCAAACGTGACTTCATCCCAGCTCTTTGTGGCTGTTACAGAAAAACTCTTCCTCACTCTACAGTATCCTGAATAACCACCTTTAAACAGCATTTTTTACCATTCCAAGTGACACATTTCTGCTTTTCAGGATTGAATATATAAAATATCAGCATGTAAAAGATGGAGGGAAGATGAAGTCTTTTACCTGAATTTTTTAAAATGGAATCAGCTGTGACATAATAAGCTAAATACAGTGGACTGCAGTGGTTCTCTGGTGTGTTTCTGGATACACACATGCAAAATCCTTAGAAGGGAACAAGGTGTTCTTTCAATGCTGATAGCTGTGCTCGCTATAAATGCTTCCTCTATATTATGGCACCATATATTATATGAGGTGTAATGCTGGATGAGCAGTGAGGCCGATTGAAAATTGGATGAAGAGTCAGGCCCAGAGGCAATGTTAGAGACCAGTAACCACTGGTGTACCTTAGGGGTCCAGTCCTACTTAAAATAGAATTACAGAATCATTTAGGTTAGGAAGGACCCTTGAGATCATTGAATCCAACTGTTAACCCAGCACTCCCAAGTCCACTGCTAAACCCTGTCCCCAAGTGCCACATCAGGGCTTTTAAATTACCTGCAGGCATCGTGACTGCACCAGTTCCCTGGGCAGCCTGTTCCAATCCATGTCAATCCTTTCAATGAATGATTTTTTCCTAATATCCTATCTAAACTCCTCTGGGTCAACTTGAGGCTATTTCTTATAGTTTGGATGACGGGGCAGAGTGCACCCTCAGCAAGATTGCTGATGACACAACCCTGGCAGGGTGGCTGATATGCCAGAAGGACATGCTGCCATCTAGCTGGACGTTGATCAGCTGGAGAAATGGCCTGATAGGAACATCGCCAAGGTCAGCAAAGAGAAGTGTGAAGTCCTGCACCTGGACAGCCGTAATGCCGGGCACCAGCACATGCTGGGTTGTGACCAGCTGGAACGCAGCTTGGTGGAAAAAGACTTGGGGGTCCTGCTGGATACCAAGTTGAACATGAGCCACCAGTGTGCCTTTGCAGCACAGCAGGCTAATAGTGTCCTGGGCTGCATCAGGAGGATTGCTGCCAGCAGGAGCAACCATCACAACAAAGATAAGGGGATCCTTCTGCTCTCCTCAGCACTGGTGAGGCCAGCGGACTGCTGTGTCCAGCTCTGGTCTCCCCAGTACAAGTGAGATATGGAGCTACAGAGAGAACTCAATCAAGGGCCACAGTGCTGATTAAGGGCCTGGAGCCTCTCTCCTGAAGAGAGGCTGAGAGCCGGAACTACATTTTACAATGACAGTTACATGTCCTTTTCTTTAGCACCAACTGAGCTACAAAGGCACATTCTCTTGTCCCTCTCGTTGCAGTTTCTAGAACATCCTCTGCACCTAAACCCAGTGGACAAATCTCACAGGACAGTATTTCTGGCTAAGAACTAGCAGAATGCTGCTGAAACTCTACTCATTGTCGTTGGACTTTTCTGTTTTTTTCTTTGCTGACAAATGATATGAACAGAGATAATATTTTTTATTATCACTAATAATTTTGAAACATAAGAACTACGTTTAATAAGAAGTTTCTTTTACAACATGATTTAACAAATCCTGGAGACAGATCCCTGGGTCCAGCTTGCAGTTATAAAAGCTTAGATTACCCGGTGCTTCTACCAAGGACCTTACAGTGGATGCTTCAATCAAGGACCATTATGAAGCCCTTAAATGACTCTACAGGTAAGTAGAGCCTCATGGCACTGAACTGCTCAAATTCTATTTGACTTACCTCAAAGTACTGTACATGTTTCAAGGTAAGGCTTTAAATACAACCTGGGCAAAACAAAACTAAAAAACCCCTCTAGGCTACGATATTACACCAAAAGCTCATGGTCTGTCACAAGCCTACCTGGTTCTGTTGTCCTGGGAAGTTGTCCTTGGGAACCACTGTATCATCTGTAAGGATTTTAAAACTATATGCCATTCACCTTAATTTCCACCCCCATGTCATCATTTTCATGATTAATACATTTCGCTTCTCTTTGAAGATGCTTCTTTATTTTCTAGTTAGATTAGTCATTCCTGTTTGAGTGACTAAAACCAATGACTAAGAGCATAGATTTTTCTAAAAATAAGAAAATACAACAGCAATTACCAAGGAAGAAATTAATGTTTACAGATTTTTCACTTTTTCTTTTTACATGCTTAACACTTTCCCAGCTTCAACAAATCTAAATGTACTCAGGTCAGTTCTAGAATATTTACTTCCAAGAAAAAGTGGATGGACAAGTGTGGGAATAATCATTGTAAAAACTATCAATTTTCCCTTAAAGGGAAATGGAACTACAGTAATCAGAAGATATAGAAACTATAATTTTGTAGTAAGCACTTTTATTTTCTTTGACTTTTGCTTTATGTAATGTACGATAACATTCAACAGAATGGATCACAAATTTCCTTGAAATAAATCAATTTCTGTAGTTATATCAAAAAGGCTAATATCCTCAAGTTCTTTCAAGGTCTACAGATATATCCCACAGACCTGATGCCCTGCCTAATAAGAAGGCTTACCACAATAGTGCAAAGGATTGCAGCAATAGTGCAGTTTAGGCTGCTCTTGTTGAACTAGTGCAGTGGTGTTGTGAATGAGTGGTTTAGGCAGCCTAAAGAACCACCATCAAAAGTATTGGCAAATGTAGGTGGGAAATGAATTTTTGAAAGCTCCAACTGACAGAGTTCAATGGCAACATTTAGTCTACTACTTACTGTATAGATAAAGCCTACAAAAGAAAACTGACTACAGAATCAATGTAAAATAACTCCCATGGCAACCAGGGACACAAAAAAAAAAGTGCAAAGGGTAAGAGAGACCCTTTAACTGAGACAACGTTCAGACCGGGCCCCCTTGCCAAACTTGCCTCAGACCTCATCACTAGATTATGTCTAAAGGATTTAGCAGCACTTAATCACTGACTAATTTAACACTTACAGGCGAGCTCTGGGCAGTGCACCACTCAGAGGGGCACAGGAGCCCCAGGGGTGCTCAAAGGGCCTCACTTCAGACCACTGCTTATAGGGCTGCAAGGTGCCTGGCTTTAGTCATCTGTCAGTCTCCAGGTTCATTCAGGCAAATAATGTCCCAGGGGCATTTGGGATGACCAATCTCCTCTTGTGCCGCTCCTTGCTTAGAATGGAAACTCCTGATATGGACAGCGTTGTCCCTGCCTCAGCTGTGCAGGAGTTTCAGGAAAGGTCAAGGGATTCCATTGCCAAACTCATAAATCAAGGCCAAGGCCTAATGAGGATCCCTGGATTCCTGAGATTGTAGCATGGCCAAGGAGCAAGGCGGGGAGGGGAAGAGGGAAGGGCAATGCACCACCAGTGGTTAGTGTATGTTCTTGTAGTTCATTGTAAGATTACTTTTGTATTTAACATTAGGTAAACCAGGATTGGATTCAAGCTAAGTGACAAGATTACACAAAGATTTGCTGTAGTCAGAGTTAAGCCTCTAACAGTAGAGAGTTCATTAATACATCCAGACTGAAGGAAAAAACTCAAAGTGGACAGTTGTTTGGAAAGTGGAGGGATTTCACTGTTGTTCCATTACTATTTTCTATTAATGCATTCATAGATATATACAGATATTTCTTGATGAATTTATTATTAATATAATTCTCAATTATTTAACCCAATTAATTGTATATGTTGTATAATAAAACAATTAATATACTTTTCCTCTTAATTATGTTTATTCCATCTAAGCAAAGCTAAATTAATATTATAATAGTGCTTCAGGCATCACTTAGATCACTTAGAAACTAAAGCCTTGCAGCATCATAAAAGCAGGAATGGTGCTGATCCCAGAGTAGATAGAGACAGCAAGATGAAAATGAACAACAAAACTAAATAGTGAGAAAAATATGGCAATCTAATAGGCAATATACTTAACACTTTCTGTACCAACTGCTTACAATTTCATATATCAGTCACACAAAAAATACGAGGACAAGAAAAATTAACTAGTTTGACTGAATAGTACCCCAGATTTGTTCCCAGCTGGGGGAATTGAGGTCAAGAGAACTGATCAGAGGCAAAGAAATCTGTCAGTACAGTAAATGTGGTAGAATAACTACCTTACACAATATTTTTTTAGTAATAAGATCCAACTTCATCCAATGCAAATGTCAAGGCAGAAATGACAGGAGAGGAAACTATTACTGTTAAATGACCATCTGAAATACCTAAAACATAGTATTATCATGTTCTACTATTTCTCCCGAGTGAAGGACTAAGAGGTCATAATACAATTCATCTTTACTCATAACATAAAAACCTATAACATAATAAAAGATTTTGAAATTCAACACCTAGGCATGGACGAAAAATCCATAGTAGCATATTAGAAAAGATGTAGCAACAATATTGTCAATTTTCTTTTTGCATAATAAAGTACTGGATGTTTTTTCCCTTTTTTTTGGGCAAGATACAATTTCTTGATAAAAGTTTCTGTACTCTCTAACTGTATTAAGCTTCGTGGAAGGACACTTTTTGTTCTTGTATTTTTTCTATTTTTACTACTTCATTAAATTACCTTTTTTATTGACAGATAATATTTCTCCAATTTCAGGCCTCACTAGGAGGGCAGTTACAGCCTTTCATATCCACCATGAATTATGTTTAATTAATGAAGGAAATAAATAAGGCAGTAACTTTATATAGATGAAATCATCACTGTTATCTGTTTTTAAAAGCCCAAAATGAAGCATTGTATAATAGACCAGAAAATTACAATATCCCTGATTGAATAATAAGTCCATTTCTATTCCTTCTTTTTTCCTATTTGGAATGTATACGAGCTTTTAAAACCAAAGTGTCCTTCCAAGTCTGGAGTCCTAATAGCTTGTACACGCCAGGAACAATGAAATGATGCTGATAAGCCCAAGTAAATCAAATTAAATAAGTGGCAGTCAATCATCTATTTTGCATTTTTACTGCCATATATCAGTAGGATCAATCACCCTTTTCTCCATTTTGACACAGCATATGCAACCAGTATTTCCTGCATCTCCAAAGCAAAGATTTCATTATCAGTGTTTCTGCATGGTCTGTATACTGCACCTGCACAGGAGAGACTGCCTAATCTTCCTCTGCCTTCTGGAATTCATAATTTATCTTTGTATATCTTAGTTACCTTCCCTACATGTTTAACTAGACTTTTGAAATTACTCTGATTGGCTGAGCTACCTAATTTTCTACAAAGACACTAGAATTCATTCCCTACACTAATTAAGCTAGAGGTGGACACTTAGGGCTAAGTGCAAAAATTATCTTCTTGCTCTAACTCTCTCTACAGAGAGCAGTACAAGAAGTGGAGACCAAGTCTGAGGAGTTTTACTCTTTGCACTAGTTGAAGTGTAGTTTAGAAAGACAACTGAAGTTGAGCAGAGGCATCACTGATCCAATTTTTTGTTCATCATGGACAACAGTGCAGCTATCAGTTCACTCATGAAGATCCACAACACTGACTCAACAAGACAGTCTACCCTATGTGTCACAAAAAAGCTCATCAATGCCTTGTAACAACTGCAAGATTAATAATATAGATAGGGAAGGGCCAAAATCCATAGGAGTACAAAGAGCAGGGAAAATCAGACAATGTCAGGTACTGCCTTTACTGTAATCATATTTAGAGACAAATTAGTATTAGTATGTAGTAGGCTAAGCACACAAAGGTAAAAAGCATGAATAAAAAGCCAGATTATATTCCTTCCACACAGGATGAATAAGCAGTGTGGAGTACAGTACAGTGCAAACATTACACACAGGCTTCCAAAGGAATGCACCTCTGAGAAGCACAAACTGCGCATCTCAACAAGTCACTACAAAAGAACTTAAGGGGAGTTTATTTCCCCCGGATATTGGCTTTATGTTTTCTTATTTCTACTACAGCCAAGAGAACCTCTGAAACTTTAATAAAATTCCATTTTCTTACTAACACTTCTGGTGATGGGAATGATAGATGCCTCATGTGAAATTGCAAGAATCTTTAAACTCAGCTGCCCACATCAAATATGCACAATCTTAGCTTCCTTTTTTATTAAATTACAACTTTATTTAAAAGTTTTTAAATGCTTAAAGTTTTGTGTAATATACAGAGCATGGACAGTATCACAAAATATTATGTTCTCTAATGCATCTTGACTTTTAATTAAAATTAACTGTAGGGGTACCAAACATGCTGGTACCCTGAACTGGTTCTACTGTTTTTTACAGCTTAGATAAAAGCACCTTCACATCCCTGCCAAAAGAAATGAGTCTCATTCTCAATGCCATGCTTCTCATGCTGTTTCTACACCAGTGATAATGAAATTATTTGATGATTCAGGCATTAAAGTTGATGTAACAACTTAGAAGTTGGAGAGCTACTATTTGAACAACATTATAAAGCATATTTTCTGCTAAAACAACAGACACCCAGCAGAACAATAGTGTGCATCTCTGCTTGGATTATTATAAGACTCATCATAGCTATTTGACGACCAATGTGGGTTTATTCTTTCACCCTGCTCTTAACAGCAGGTGAAGACCAACAAAGGTAGGATCCTAAAGTGGAAGAAAACTTTGTGAAACAGAGAGATCTCAAAGGTACAAGAAAAGTAAAATTAGAATGCAAATTTATTCAGGGCATGTTCTTGAAATGATAATCACGTGAAATATTGGTCTATGTTAATTGAGTTCAGTGTAAATACAAAATCTAAAAACTGCTGTTTTCACAAATGCGGCTCCTGAACAGACTGTAAGTGACAATAAAACCCAGTTCTCACCTAGAAAGTTCCAATTACTTGTCAGAAGAAACAGTATCAGACAAGTCAAACCATATCCTAAATTTTCTGCAAGAAAAGGAAAAACATTCAGCAAGGGGTCTGCACTGTAACTGCAGATAAAGATGGCCTACACCACTAATTACCTACTGCTCTATAAAAATGCAGAACCTGTTACTACGAATTAGAAAATTGGCACACTGTCTACTGGATGTGCTGTTCATTCAGCTGGACTTCCTTACCTAAGGTGTAAATGTTATACTCACACAGGACACACTGAATTAGCCAGTTTTCACAAAGAAACAGCACCTTAATAAAAGACAAAAAAGCTTGAAATAACCTGGAACGCTAACAATTCTACATTGTTCATTGGAGCTAAAACCAAACATTCCACAGTCAGGTGGAATGGAAGATAATTCTTTAGCTCAAGGTCTGCAGAAGATTGGTTTTATCAGCTGAATATCTTGTTCCCAGGCAGTAATGTATGGTAGGTCCAGGGCACCCTTACAGTCAGGAACTCCTGCTTATAGATGCAAACCACAGTGCTCCAGGTACACAGCTGACACCATCATGATGTTACTCAACACAAACTTAAAACTCAGCTCTTATATGTGGGTCATAGGTCACCTTATACCTGGGCAGTCCCAAAAATTTAAACAAAATACTCTACATTAAAATAATAGGAGTATTTAGAATGCACCAAAGAAATACTGTTCCTCTGATTAATCTGCGTTCATGCTTGCTGGGTGTTCTCCTCCCTTGTTGTAGCTACAAAAATCCCAGCAGGACAGCAATCAGTATAGTTAGATCTCACAGGTGTTATGGATTACTAATTATACAGATTGTGATAAATTATCATAAATGTTTATGTAGTTCTATTTGAAGTAAACATTCTTTAGCCCAGATAATTTTAAAGGAGCAGTGGCAAATGGGCATAATACTCTCTGCGAAATTAAGTAGTTTAAATTTAAAAAAAGTGACATGACACTTCATGACAGGTTTTTAGAACTCATACAATGATGTTTTTTAAAATATTCTCAACCTAACTTTATTAGCTTACTGTGCTTTAGAGCATACCACTAAGAATTAGGTTTTTTTGTTTTAACTTGAGAGTTCTCTGACCCAGTTCTTCAAGGAGAGCTACAACATGTCTGTAGCAATGTGTGCCCAAAGCAGATATAATGTGTTCTATTCCCCTTTTAGTCTTCATGTTTATGCTAGTTCAGTTCCTCTTTGTCTTGAAGTAACCATCAGCCTCCCCAGTCAGTTTTTAGTCTCCAAGCACCTCCATGGCCTGCAAAAGTGAAAATTTCTCCATCCCCTTGATAAAGAAAATCTTCTTAAGGAGTCTGTGAATTTACTCTCTTTCACCCTTACCACCGTTCCCTAGAGCTCTAAATCTCAAGGGCTCATTCAGTCCTTCATTCCTCTATTAAGACTGCCAACAGTTGTAACAGCTACTATTTTATTGCAAATCCTCACACTTTCTTAACATGATAACCTACTTCAGCAACTTTATCTTACGCAGGAAGATACTTCTCATCTCTGTAAAGCCATTCCAGCCACTTCCAGCCAGATTTTAAATACCGTTGAAAAATCTCTCCACAATCTGGGGAGCTGTGTCTGTTTACATGGGCTGAAAATCCACTTAACATCCTGGCCTGTATAAAGTCTACCTAGAAGCATGTGTGATTTATTGTTGTTTTAATACAGTTATGCATTTAAATAACTAATTTATATTAAATCACAAAAAAGGCATTCAAATTCACAGACCTGTTTTGCCTTGACTTTGTATCTCTTTTACCAGATTTTTGAAAGATGGTGAAGAATGAGCTCAAATGTAGGTCAATGTAATAAAGAAGGAAGGATTTTAATAGGTTTTGTTGAAAGTTTTTTCTTTATAGCAAAGCATATTAAGTAGGTTTGGTAAAATAAAAGGTATCCAAACTGCACCTTTGCCTTTTATGAGAGCTGTATTTGAAATGTCTCACAGAATGATAGCGTGCCATACAGAAAGAAAAAAGTGCTCGCTCCACGTGGTCATATTTGCCAGTTACACCCGTGGACTAAGCCCTCAATCTTTTACATTTATAGAACTGCAATAAAACTAGACATAATAAAACCAGCTGCAGGCAACAGAAGAAAATTAGAATTACATAGGCCTTTTTAAATCCCTTAAAATGCACTCAATAACCCCTATAAAATTAAATACCCATCCTAAGACCCCAAACTTACAAGTTGCAGTATAACCTAGAAAGAGATCGAAAATAATTTAGTGTACTTATTTTGCAGAGGCTTCAAAATTAAGGAATATTTTCGGGAAAAATACATACAGAAACCATGGTAAGATGAAATCAGAAAAGCTGAAATAAGAAAACAAACATCAGGTTTCCCTGACTAAAGAAAATCCTGTACTGCTTCTAAATCTCATGGTTACTTTAACTGTAAGGAGCGTAAGAACACTCTCAAAGAAAGTACCCAAAGTTTTCTTGGTCTTGCAATGACAATTACAACTCTAACACTAAAACCAACTCCTAACACAAAGCATGAGACCTAAGCATAACCACAACACCAAATCCTACTCCTAACCCCTAAATCTAACCCTAACCCAAAGCCTAACCCTAATCCTAACCCTAACCTTTTGCTTAACCCCTAGCCCTATACCTAACCTAGCCCCACTATTTAAAGTGCAGGTTATAGGCTGTCCTATGAGAGGTGAAGGCCAGCAAGATTTTTCTCTCTCGGAACCTCCTCTTGCAAGACAAGGTTGTTGTAGCAATCCCTGGACACATTCAATATTGGACCTTGGTTCTGGATGCTGGAAGTTGGTTCCTGAATGTGAATGACATCACCTTTCCTTGGGAAAGGAAGCACTAGTCCTTCTACTGGTGCTGTGCATGATCATCTGCCCAATGCATGTAAAGGTCAGAAAGACCTCTTTTGTGTGGGAGCAATCCTTGGACATACTCAAGATAGAAGGGTGTATCCAAATTTTGGTGGTAGACTTCTGAAAGATGATTAAAGTGCTTTTATGGGGGAGAGAATGCATCCAGCCCCTGTGTTTCAGGTGCAGATTATAGGCTGCCCAGGGGAGGTACAGGCCAGCAAGACCTTTCTGTTTTGGTCCTTTCTTTGTTGATGCAATCCCTGGACATATTCATTTTGGAGGTGGTATCCTTATTTGCATGAGGGCCTCCTGAAAGAAAATGACTTTTTTTCTATAGGAGGGAAAGTACTTAGCTCCAGTGTTTGAGGTACAGATCATAGGCTTCCCATGGGAGGGAGGGAAAGGGGAGCAACAGTTTTATGACTTGTCACATTTAGTGTGATAGCAATCTTTGGAGATATTCAGTATTGGAGGTGGTATCCAAGTTTTGGTGGTGGGGCTCTTAAGAGTTTTTGGAAAGTCCTCTTGATGGGAAGGGCAGCACCTATGCCCAACATTTCAGTTGCAGTGGAGAGGCTGCCCAGGGGAGGTAAATGCCAGGAAGACATTTCTCTCTTAGTACCTTTAGTGTTGGAGAAATCTCCAGATGCATTCAATATTGGAGCTCAGCTGGTGGTGCCAGAACTGGGGTCCTGAATGTGAATCATCACTATAATGATATTAAATGTGAGAGCTGAAGGCACAGTCTTTTCCTTGGTGCATAGTTTGTCTGGTATCTTCTGGAACACCAGAGAGAAAACACAGTTAACTTGTTGCTCTAGTAGTTTTAGATTACTGGTTTCAAATTACTGGTAGCAAGCAAGTAATATGTTAATTTATCTAGAGATTGGAACAGCTCTATTTAAGGTATATGTTCTTTCCAAGAGCATACTCACTTAAGGTATTACAGGGGAAAAAAGTATTTGTTCTCTTCTGTGTCCAGATCTATTATTGGATGGTTGGAAGAAAAATTACCATGAGAATGATTATCTCTTAAATTAAACTAAAAATTCACTAATATTTACTGAACTATCTCATAGGAAGTCCTCCACCTTTATGAATTGGTACATAAAAGTTTGTCATTTGCAATACATTTTCAGTCCTGGAACTCTCAACAATAGCCTACAGTCAGAAAAAAATCTTATAAAAAAATAGAGGGTATAAAATGCTGAGATCATGTGCAGTGAAATGACAGGAACAAAACGTTCACAGCTACTTGTAATTTAAATATGAGATTATCTCTTATGTTTATCTGTTTAGATTGAACAAAACTGAAATGAAGGACTCCCTGGAGAAAAATAAAACTCTGACAAACAGCAGGTAGAAAGATCATCATCCTGTAGTTGAACTCTGCATTAGCTCCCTAGAGAAAACAGAATTATACCAATGGGCTAGTTAAATACCTTTCTGGGCTCAAACTCAAATGCCAACTGAGCAACTATTTTCATTTATACATCTCTCCACTTCTACATTCCAGGTGACTTTTTTCCCTTTGAAATTTTCTATCAGAGAAACTCTACTACTCTTCCAATAGAGTTTCCTTTCTACTTTTCCACAAATCTGAGTGAATATTTGGACAGCAAAATCCATTTGGTACATGAAAATATTGTAATCAATTCAATATGTTCACTCACCACTTCAATAAGATAGATTTTCTGCTGTGAGTTTTCCAAATAGTTGAGTATATATATAAATCTGTTATTTCTGTAGCGATAAAAATTGTAAAATTCTCCACTGGTGTTTCTAATAACAACCAGCAAAATTTTCAACTGTATATCAAAACTCTCTCTGCTGACAGTGACTGAAAAGATTGGCAAGGGTGAGGAGAGACTTGCACCACTAAGAAATGCCTCAACAGTATGAAGATGCATTGCTGCCACAGCGATGACATGCACAGAGAAAAGCATTAGGGAAAAAGTACAGACAGAGAGCAAGGCTTCAGTTTGACTTATATATCTGTGTATGCATTTGGGCAAGCTCATGTACCTGCTCATGTACCACTTCTGGGTAAAAGCAACTCTCATTATATAGAATGTTATCCAGTATTTCTGTAGCTACTTCTGCAAGTGCAAGCATTCTTGCTCATAAAATGTAGCTGCATAGATAGCCTAAGAAAAATCTTCATCTCCCAAAATCAGCACAGTGCTGTGTGTCTCCAAAAATTCCTTGTACAGGAGTGAAGCCACAAGAATTCAATTCAGAAGGTTTTGCAAAGGTTAGCAACACACATCTCTTGCTAATAGGTCTTTAAGCAGTGTTCATAAGATCAGTCATGGACACATTAAAAATTGTGATTTTAAGAACAGTGTAACTCAATCAAGGTGTCTTCCATCTCAAACACAACTGCATTTGTGTTCTATTGCAACAAAAGTTAAGGTGCTTTTTATTACCTGATCATATTTGGGTCAAATTATGGTGTCTGTGTGCTTGTAGATGTACACTTCTCATCCCTATGCCTGGCATTCCTGTCTACTTGAGTAGAGATAGCACAGGGAAACCCAGAGTCCCCAGATCCCAGATGCACTGAAACAGCACAAGTCTGGTTTTGCCCTTGTTGCTTGCAGATTAGGTAAGCATAGCAGAAAAAGTATGAACATGCATTGATATCGTTATTAACCTGTAATCCAGGAACATGCATGTATGTTTGCCCCACCAGTTTGATGCAGTTACGTTCTTATTCAAACAGTTAATAAAGGCTACATGGCTTACAAAGCCAATTCAAGCTTTATTAACCAGTGGCTGCTATTCCACATGTCCTGTTTCCATTTTAACTGTTTCTATTTTAACAGTGCTCACTGTGATCATTCTCCCGTGGATGGTTACAAACTGTCCTAGTTGTGGCCAGGACAGAGTTAATTTTGTACTGTAGCTGGTGGTGCATGCCTGTATTCCCAGCTGCCAGGGAGGCTGAGCAGCCGCACCACTGAGCCCAGGAGCTCTGGGCTGTTGTGTGCTGTACTGAACAGCCATGGCCAAGGACCAGATGTTGTTCAAATCCACCTCGTGTCATGCCAGGGGCAGAGGAAAGGGGACTGTCCCTCATTTCCAGGAAGGAAGGCCTCCCTTTCTGGTGGAGCAAGCGTGGTGGGCAGAGAGGTGGGATAATGCTGGTCCTGACCCGAAGGAAAGGTTCAGGTGGTATGGCTGCAGTCAGGTTGGGATTCCTCACTCTTTTTTTGGTACACCTTAGCTGTTAACATTGTTGCTGTTACTGTTCATTTTCTTATCTCATCGCTGTTTCCAGAAAATTGTTCTTCTCTCAACATGTGATCTTTCCCTTTTGAATTCTCCACTTTGGCCACAATGGGAGGAAGGGAGGGGGGAAAGGGAAGTGAGTGAGCAGCTTGTGGTTCTGGAGTCTCAATGAGGGTATTACCAAAAATCGGTAAAAGAAAAAACTCCTTAACACTTGTGTAGCACTGAGAAGCAGGCATTCTTTATTTGGCCAGATGCATAAGGAAATATCTCCTCCAAAATCTCATGCATGCTTAGGACAGAAAAAACTCCTGTTTGCATACTGTATTTTATATGCAGATTTATAGCTTTTCCCACAAGAAACATACATATGATAATAATTTCCCCAAAGCCATTAACTCACGTTCCCTCCCCTCTCCACGCACATTCTTCTGCCCTGGGGGTCTCCTTGGTGGTCCCTGGGGGTCGTGACACCAAAGTCATACCTGACCACCTGCTGAACTGATAAAAGTTGGCACAACTGGGCTGGTAGCTTTCCAGTTCTTCCTACAAGAATAAGCATTGTGCAGTTCCACAGGCTAGTGGTTTTTGAAGAATAAATATTAACCCATCAGGTGAAACAATTTTTATCTGGCAACAAGGGGCAGGTGGGCACTAAACTGAGCAACACCTTTCCTAGCCTGTGACAAAGCCAAAACAAGTATGTGAGAAACAGAACCAGAGATGAAACTATGTTATGCATATACACATGCAGAACTTCTATTACGCCTGAGATGGGAAGGCTGTATTGTTGACAGTGTATTTTTTGATTTTCTTTTTTACTTTAAATGGTCCAGTGCATGTAGATGACTTAAAACTGGGTAAAAAGTATCAATTTCTTTAGTTGCATTCATCTGCTTTACCAGTGGGGTCACAAGCTGCATAAATGACCAACCTTTATAAGAAGTTTCAGAATCATTTCAGATGACAGTGTTCACAATAAGGACAAAGAAAAAAGTATTTTCTTCCCTTCTTATTTCTTGACAAATATAAGACAAAAGGAATGCAGGACAGTATAGACCTTAGGATGGAAATAATGTTTACTTCAGCTGCTTTGAAAAAATAATTAAAATAACTTTCATTTTCATAATAAATTGTTTTATTCAAAGTTGATCTTCAATGTTCATCTGCTGATGTTTATGCTACCAGTAATACTTGCAATGAAATTAGCAGGCTTATTTTTTAAGTAAAGGTATTGAGAACGTAACATGCATGGAAATGTCAAAAACAGATCTGTTAAACTGGGTTTCACTGGACACCCAGAACAGGATGTTATTGTTTTACTTGGCATTGGGAATTAGATCCAACATTTGGGACATCTTTTTGCCACTGGCATCATTCCAATTTATAGGTTCAATACTATATTTTTAGTGGAGTAGGCATGAAATCCTAGAGAGCAATGTTATTGACTGGGATTTATTTGGATTGCAGAATAGTTGGTGACATGCAACAATTCTAACATTTTTTCCAGTTTCACATGCAGCCCCACAGGAATGAAAAGGTAAAGGAAAGCACAAGAAATAAATAGGAATTACACATTTTCATGGCAACCAATTACGTTTTCATTGATATTGAATTGGATTTGGGGAAGTAAAACAAAATAACACACTGGACAGTGTTTAAGTGTTAATCCCACGCACTCTGTTGTGATCTTCCAGTACAGCTGGAAAACTTCTGTATATTAACAAATTCAACCAACAAATAAAAGCTAAACTTTCCCAAACCCTCTAGGAGTGCATGGAGAGGAGAAACACAATAGTATTTTCTCTAAAGAAACATACTGCCTGGTCATTTTTTATAGCCTTGTTGCCTGTAACTCATCTGCAACTTCAAGACTTTTCTGTGCTTGCTGGCAATCAGGAATATGTTAAAATGAACACATAGGAGGTAAAGAAGTAAATGAAAATTTTATTTTAAGTAAGATAATTTTCCTGAATGCTTTAAAAACCTACTTTAATTTTACCTGAGAATATCTGGAAGTGAATCTGATTTTCAGCTGAGAAATGGAAATCTCACTAAAGGCTATTAAAATAACATTAACTACATTATCTAATCTATGTAGATGATACATGTATTATATAATAATATAAAGTTCAATTCAAAATCAGTATAATTGATATTCGTTCTCTTCATCATTAGTAATATTCCACTTGACATTTCAGAAACATTAAGTTCATCTGAAATTTCATTCATTGATATTCTCTATTGTTTCAACATCTTAACATTATTTGAATTCTTTCATCTTGTTATTCTGAACTATTCTGACTCTGGTTTAATTTAAAACTGACATATGATCATAATACAAAAAATATTCAGTGATTAGTGCTCCAGCACCATTTTTTAAGGTGCTGGGAAAATACATTGACTAGCAAGGCCAAGAAGGAATTGTATATCTAGAAATAAAGATACTTATTAAAGGATTTGGCATGCTAGCCAGATCCTTTTCAACTGTTTCACACTTAATTCCTTCAGCAGATAATGATACATAGTAATATTAATATTGGCATTTTACAGCTATGGAAATCTATGGAAAGATTTACTTTCTTAGCTGTGTTATTTGAAAACAAATTCAAATAGGGTGGCTAGATGAGAAATACTATAGAGTACTTTCAAGTTCTAAAGAGTCACATTCTGCTGTGTTTACGCATTTCAACTAATACTCTGTACATACTTTCACTGATTCCTATGACTGCCTTTGTAGATGAAAGCAACAAAGTCAGCAGAAATAGGCCATAATCTTTTATCACATTCTACACCCCTTTCAATAATACAGAGTATTTAAATAGATTTACAATAACATTACTGAGAACAGAATTATTTGGGCTGTTTGCCAACTGCATTTCAAGCTCAATACCAAAGGTTAATCATTCAGAATTACGTGAAACAAACATGTTTTACTACTGGGCAAAATATCTTCAGTGGCTGAAGATATGTGGCTGATTTTCATTCAGCATAATGATGGTGTTTTTCTATATCTGTGGGTCATATTTGTGATTAGTATACAAGCAGAAGTGTCAGGTTTATTTTTAAATTTAATTAAATCAGTCTCTAATTATATACTTATACCTATTTTATATTATTTATAATACATTGCTATATATTTGTTTACATATTGCCCCCAATTATTGTTATTTTATCTAAAAAATAACACTTCTACCTCAGCTTTATACCCATGGGGATTCACACCATGATCTCATTGAGGGATTTTAATTCCTGCAGGGTAATTCACAGATACATATATGCACTGGCAATAAAAAAGTTCCATTGATCTTTCATAAATATGGAAGGAGCTATATATAGCTGATGCTATTGTGGGCATATGTTGTGCCTCCAGGAGAATCTGATTAGATGAGATACTTGGAATAATTCCATGAAACAACAAATTGAGATAATGAGTGCACTGAATAACTAAAGCCTTGCAGACATTTATGGACATGCTTAACTTCATGCACACTACTAATCCCATGTAAATCAAAATGTGCCTTTGCAGAGAAAACATGGAGTTGGATGTTAAACTAGATGTTTTTAGTGTATATCAGCAGAATATCTGTGCACTCTTCGGTCCTACAACCCTCTGAGATAGAAATGCACTCATTTTAAGCAAAATACACTATATAGAAATCTGTGGCTGAACCACATAATGAACCCAAATCTCACAAGTCCCATTAAGCTACTTCGTATTTTAGATTATCCTTGCTTAATTAGACCTCTCAGTGCATTCTAAAGTCATACGCAAAGGGGAATTATTTCTTAGATGTGTCAGATTTTGCTAAAACATTCTAAATCACAGAATTGTAGATGAATTCATAATGTGCTGAATTTAATCTCTCCAAATTCACAATATTTTTTATTTTTTAAACTTACTTTTTCCACTAACTATTGGCTAATTAGCAAATTAAGGTCTCTATGTTATATGTGGAGACAAAATTCTCCATAGAAATAAGAAACAAAACTAGTTCAGTTCCAAACCTCAAGACACATGCTTTTCCCGTGCATACACAGTAATTTAGTGACTGGAAAGTTTATTCTGGTTAGAGAATCAGAAGTATTGCAAGCTATGTACAAAACTGCAAATAAGGAGAATACTCTTTTACTTCCATGGAATCATTTGTTACCTGGAGGAATTTAGCCCTAGGATTTGTGGACTGAGGAAAAGATTGACATTTCTTTTTCTGTTTCTTCATTGTCACACTGAAATGACAGCTTACTCAGCTTTTAAGGATGAAACTCTTAAAATCCTAGAATCATAGAATTGTTTCAGTTGGAGGGGACCTTAAAGACCATCCAGTTCCAACCCTTCTGCCATGAGCAGTTCCATTAGACCAGGTTGCTCAGAGCCCCATCCAGCCTGGCCCTGGGATGGGGCAGGCGCAGCTCCTCTGGCAGCTTGTGCCATTGTCTCACCACCCTCGCAGGGAAGAAATTTTTCCTAATATCTAATGTGAACCTACTATCTTTCAGTGTGAATCCATTCCCCCTTGACCTGTCACTACATCTCCCTATAACAAGTCCCTTTCCATCTCTCTCGCAGGCTCCCTTCAGGTACTAGAAGGCCACAACTAGATCACCTCAGAGCCTTCTCTTTTCCATACTACGCAATCCAAATTCTCTCAGTCTTTCCTTGTACATGAGGTGCTCCATCCCTGTAATCATCATGGTGGCTTCCTCTGGACTCACTCCAACAGGTCCAAGTCCTTCCTGTGCTGAGGATCCCAGAGATGGATACAGTTTTCCAGGTGGGATCTCAGCAGAGCAGAGCAGAGCAGAGCAGAGCAGAGCAGAGGGGTAGAATCCCCTCCCTCATCCTCCTGGTCACTTTGCTTTGAATGCAGCCCATGAAACAACTGTCTTTCTGGGTGCTGGTGCACACTGCTAATCATTTACTCTGGTTTTGGTCCCTTGAAATGATCCCAGTAGTGATCCAAAATGAAGCCATACCCTGAACCTTTCAATAAGTACTCTGCCAGTCTCTTTACACACTGCAAGAAGCTGCTCCTCATCCGCTCTCTCAGATGGGGCCTGCCTGAAATAGCACAAATCAATGGCACAGACCGACAGGAGAACATTTTGACAAACATCACTAAGTGAAGGCACTATTTTTTTCTATAAATGATCAAGTACAGTTACACATGAATGGCCTTTAACAACTAAAATTCTGTGTCAATAGCATTGTAGTGGTTTGGTCCAAAATACTCATTACTGTTTATCTGCTGTGAGATAAGAGTTAGGAGAAATGCAAAACAGGCACCAAACTTGGAAGAATATAAAGAAGTTTATTAACAGACCTAAAAGAAGAAGGAAAAAAAATTATACCACCTTCAGAACTCTCCTCCTCCCCCCACCTTCCTCCCTTCTCCCACTGACAATGTGAAAAGACAACCCTTAAGATGTTCAGTCTGTTTACCACTTCCATAATAACCTTGTTCAGTCCATTTAGAAAGAGAAGTCTCTTCTTGCTCATGCTATGAAAACATTATCACAACGAGACAGCCGCCCACTTCCAAATATCGTTCAGTCCATTTAGGAAGAGGAGTCTCTCTGCCTGCGTGTGAGTCCTTTCCCCCGACTTGCAGCTTTTCCCGCAACTGCTTTCGAGGGCCCACTCTTGAAGTTTTTTGGGGTATAATTTTAAGGTTGAGCCGTTCAGAAACAAAAACAGAGGCCCTTCTCCTTCCCTGGGAGCAAAGGGTCTTCATCATCTTCATCTTTAGGACTATCTCTGGGAGCATCTCTACGGACTGAGGTTTTCTCCTTTCCCGTTCGGAGCAAAAGTCCTCATCTGGTCCATCTCTCCCTGTCCAAACTTCTCATGAAATTACAGCTGCGTCAGCATCTGCCTATCTCAGCGCAGGTGCTTTTGCTCACGAATTGAACACTCCACCCCCCATATCTTCATGAAATTACAACAGGATACTCTGATATATCATAGCTTCACAACAGAATTTCAGCTTTAAGCATCTCCTCTCTCTCTTCCCTCAGGTTTTCAGCTCTTCACAGCAATAAAAGGGTTACTCTCACCTCGGCCTTGCAGCTTTACAGCTGGAATGTTGAATTTTTTCTTATCGCAGTGGAGAGGGGGGAGAGCCGAGCTGCTCCGGCTGCCCACGGCAAGGCAGTGGGGGGGGGGTTCCACGGCTGGAACAGGTCCATGGCTTCATGATGGCCGTGGCCCGGCCCGGCCTGGCCCAAGCAGGGCCTGGCCGGGCCCGCTGGCCCCCACACGGGGCCTGCAGCCACCTGTGCCAGCGCCGGAAACGAGAGAGCTTGGAGGGGGAGTTTGCCTATTCTTAAATGTGGATCACAGAGGTGATCACAACTTTAAGTGGCTAAGAGAATTGTCCATATTCAAACTGGCCAGCTGATAGGTTCTATCAGTTCCCAGAGGAAACTGTAAGCACCCCTTAGCAAGGACGTCCCTTCCGGGACTATGCTTGCTAACCTATGACAAGCATCTACATCAATTCAATGTCTTAACTAAACATCTAAGTCAATATTTTCTATGTCAAGATATAGAAGAATTTACGGAAGCAATTTTTAAAAAAACCTTCTCATTGTTAATGTAAAGCATTATATTTTTTAAAGATAAGTTTCAGAGGAGAAATAAGTAATTGTATTTTTATTACATCAGTGGAAACAGTGACTGGAATTTTCTGACTATAGGATTTTTTTTCAGTCAGGTCTAAAAGTGCACCCATTAATTATCTGCCATGTTTTCAGAGAATACCAATAAAAATGATCAAAGGAGGCATATTATAAAACAGATCAGGATAAATGGTGTAGTGGAAACAAAATTAGGGTCTGAGGGTTTTTTAATGACACAACAAAAAGAAAAGGTGGAAAACTTGAAAATGATTGATTTTGGTTTTGGTTGCTGAAGAGGTCAATAATTCGATAAAAATCAAGCTGAAACTGTACAGTTGTGTAAACATCCATGAATTCGATAACAAAATTGCAGTAAATCATTAAGATTCACATTTTGAGATTTAGATTCAAAGTAATTTTAATATATTGAGGATTCACTGCGACCTAATGTGGATCACATTATCCATCTGCCTGCAGAAGCAACATTACAGCTTCCTTTGAAGCATCTAGTTCTAGATACTGCCAACAAGCAGAAAACTGTTGGGATATCTTTTATTGATACACTATATAGTATAATATATAAAATATTTTCAAAATTTTTGTAATTCCACAGAACAGATAAAAATTTGATAGATCCGTGCTTTTGCATAAGTACTAAATAAGATTTTCAAATATTCCACTTAGTTGAAATATGTAGGTTGAAGCTGAAAAAAAAAATAACTGGAGTATATAGCAAACACACTTATGAGTTTAATTATAGTAGAAAAATTACTTTTCTTGCAAGGGAATGATATCATCATACAAAGCGACATGGAAATTAGAAGTGGCTCTCTAGTTTCATGATGTGAAACCATTTCTTCAGCAGGTTAATTACAGGTTAACTAGGTTAACTACACATAAATAAATTTATATTACTAGATTCTTCTCTTTAGATTTCAGAATAGAAAAATATTTGAGATATAATGATACAGTTCAAAACATATTTCTCTCTTTTGTGATTTGGTGTTCCATAAGACTTTCTCAAAGCTCTAAACACATTTTAAAGATGGACAAAGAAATGAGTCATCTCAGCCTGTGATCAACTGAACTGGAAGAAAAAAACAGTGACAGTTGCCTTGGATTAACCAGCAGAAGTGATGTACATTCAACAATAGCTCTCAAAACAGAGTCATCTGAAATGTTTACCTCAAAAGCTTTGTGAACCTTTCCAGCATTCTTAGAAATAGCGATAAGGAATAAGAATTTGTTATAAACATTTCCTTGATTTATTCCAGTAAGCAACAGAACAAGAGATATTTGAATACATAACTTCCCTAAAGACTGATTTTTAAAATAATGTTATTTAATGCAGTTGATGATTTTCATTAACTGCATTATTGCAAACATTTCAGGTTTGCCATCATAAACACAATTATTAAGTCTCCAATAAATCAGCATCTGCAGAGAATCCCTTACTATGAAAAATGGGGCAGGCTTTAGTTATGAGGGTCTATCTATTTTAATCAGTATCTGCCACAGCTTGTAGCTTTGTCAAAGCATGACAGTTTCTTCAGGCTCTGCAACAGAAATCTAATGTAATATAGAAAAACACAAGGGCAATTCAATGACTGAATCAGAGCTCAGTTTCAGTGTTATTGCAAGAAACTATCAAATCATTTTACAAATGTCACCTTCACCACTTAAGTACATTGAACTTAGTAGTAGGCTGCAAACTGTTGTTGAAACTGCAGAAAACCTGTTGTGCCACACACAGCTGCTTAGTTCAGAGAGGAACTGTGAACCTCCATGTCTTTTCAGAAAAGTTATTATCTAAAATAAGGTACAACATTAACAGGTAAACAGGTAAACTCAGTCATTGCTGTTATCACCACATCCAGCATTTTGATTCAAGTAACACAATCGTTTTACTTGAGGTCCAGAGCCACTTCTAACAGACAGGTATCTTCACCTGTAGTAATTCACTAAAAAGTGCTGCTTTAGTGAACTGATACAGAGTTGTGGCAGTGTTAACCTCTGAAGAACACTGCTGAGAAAGCATTGTCTGAAACTGGAATTGTCTTCACAGCCACATGAACCTATATAAAATTGCAGTAATATCAGAATGGCACAAATTATATACATGTGTACTAAGGTAGTGGACAGGTAGTTCCACAGGATTTACATGTGGTTTATGTCATGGCATTCATCACAGAACTTGAAATGTATCAACATTCATTCTGTCTTTTCACTCTAAGCCACAAATCCCCGAATTTTGCCGGTGGCAGTAGGAATTTTTCTAATGTACTTTATAGGTTGCAAAATGGTACCTTTGTTCAACAGAGCCCTTTTCTTGAAGAGATTTATATTACATTAGTGAGGGTGTCAAAAGAGTGTCTGTAGCCAGCATTTGGTTTTATGCTTGCTTTAATCTGTTACACAAGAGAAGATGGCAGAATTGAGGATAGCAATTACAGCTGAAAAAATACAATAACTTAAATACAAGACAAAGTTCCTGTTCAACTACAGAATTTCAGCCTAATATTTGGAAACTTAAATTAAACATATTCAAGGTCAGTGACTATTCGACTAGGCTATGAAATCCCTAGGGAGCCCACACTTTCTATTCCACCAGAGATGAAGACCTAACCTTTTGAATCACCTGACCATTCTTCTGGTTCTATACATCAACTGCTCTTTACCCTTACAAAAGGTATTTCTTTATTTACTGGGTATTGAAATAAACAATCATACCTGCACTGCCATTCATTAAAAAGCTGCTTAAATTTTGCTAATCCTCTGTGATATTTTTGTAGAATAAGGATTTTTCACAATAATAAAATAAAGGATGTGAATTCCAAAATGGTGTGCAACAGCTTTAATATTTGTTATAGAAAAATTTAACTCAAAATTTTACACAAGAATAGGTCCTGTGATTTCTTGCAAATTTTCTATGATTTGGTATCTAGAAATTTTTATAAAATTCTGTTAAATACAGCTTGTTTTCTGTGGGGTTTTTTTTGTGGTTTTTTGTTTTGTTTTGGTTTTTTGTTTTGGTTAGTTTGGGGGTTTGGGCTTTTTTTAAAATTTTAATTAATTTAATTTTAATTTTAATGGTGACTAATTTTTTTCTTCCAAACAAGTAGTAGTAGTAGAAGTCTGATTCTATTCTAGTGACACTACTACTATTTTCAGGATCAGAAGGGGTTCCTCTTCAAGTTTTGCTTCTTATTTGCCTTTCACAGCACTGTGGATATTTTCCAGTAATAGAAAATTTTTTCCAGCTCAATATTTTCCAAAGTAATCATGCTATAAGTAGCATCATTGCTCCTAGCTTGATACATTTTCTGCTCATGTTCTTTTGTTTTTTCAGATTGTTATAAGACCAAAAACCACTTCAGATATTAGGTTTTTATTTTCTTTTTTCTTTTTTTTTTTTTCCCCAAGAGAAACCAATCTGGATTTTTCTAAAAATAATCAGGAAGCTTGAAAGATGTCAAAATTGATTGAAAAGGAATAGATATTTTTAATTCCAAGGTGCTTTTCTAACAGATCTGTTTGGATTTTTTTGTTTAAAAAATTGAGAAACATAGGAAACATATTGAAAACAAATTTTAAAAAAAATTCTGTTCTGACTGGTGTTGATAAGTAGTTCTGCTCAAACAAGCATGCTCTGTGACAGCTGATAAAATAGAAAATGGAAAGAGAAGCATTTGAATGCACTTATGGTAATTTCCCTTTGAACTACAGATGGATAAAACTAAGTCTAAATCACATCTCAAAATGAACTTTAAATAAAAGTGTATTTGAAATTCGGATCCAAATTCTAAAATACTTTCTCATCACCAATTTAATCTCACAGCTTGATAGATTGTCCTGTTCTATACACAGATAATGAATTATCACTGCTGGAGAGGGCTGGAAATTTGCCAGCACTCTAATAAACGGGTCAGGAAAAGGTAGGATGAGACAGAGCAGTGGTTGTGATACACAGTCATCAGTGTTTTAAATAGTGATAATGGGAAAAAACACATCAGAGGGGGAAGAGAAAGGCCTGTGTCCTTCCTTTTGGGTATATCTTAAACTGTTAGCAATCTTCTCTGTTTCACTTTCACAACTAAATTTTCATGCTCTAATTGCTAGTTAAGTTAATATAATTAATTACACACAATTAATGCACAAATATCTTCAGATTGTTTCTCTGGAAAAAACTTATCTGGATTTTTACTTCAAAATCAAAATCGTATTCAATTAACATCTATTTCATCAGTGCAAAAGGCACTTAACATCTGTGAGATGATCAATTTATTTCAACTGTTACATGTTTCTATTATTACTTGTCCTTTGGAATTTAAATCATGTAATTCTTTAGGAAGTGATACGATTCTAGTTTTTCAGAGAGCTTCCACTGATGTCAATAAGAGATCTGTGAATTTATGGCAAAATAGTCTTAGCATGAAGATTGCTCATTTGGGACTAAGTTGGCCTTATATTTCAGTATTCTTGGCCTGTAGAAGCAGCTTTTTATAAATCAGTAATGCCAGCCTATTAACGTTCTACTATTTACCATAGCAGAAGGGTTGGAACTGGATGGTCTTTAAGGTCCCCTCCAATTGCAACAATTCTATGATTCTAGGATTTTAAGAGTTTCATCCTTAAAAGCTGAGTAAGCTGTCATTTCAGTGTGACAATGAAGAAACAGAAAAAGAAATGTCAATCTTTTCCTCAGTCCACAAATCCTAGGGCTAAATTCCTCCAGGTAACAAATGATTCCATGGAAGTAAAAGAGTATTCTCCTTATTTGCAGTTTTGTACATAGCTTGCAATACTTCTGATTCTCTAACCAGAATAAACTTTCCAGTCACTAAATTACTGTGTATGCACGGGAAAAGCATGTGTCTTGAGGTTTGGAACTGAACTAGTTTTGTTTCTTATTTCTATGGAGAATGAAAAGTAGTTCCCTCAGATAGCAGGCTGTCCCTCTTGTCTCCACATATAACATAGAGACCTTAATTTGCTAATTAGCCAATAGTTAGTGGAAAAAGTAAGTTTAAAAAATAAAAAATATTGTGAATTTGGAGAGATGAAATTCAGCACATTAGGATTACATCTTGATTAGAAAACACATGGTTGAAGATGAAAACGCAAGCAAAGGTTAGCACTCAGCAATCACCTGTTGGGTTATTGGTATCAGACATTTTTCATCACCAGGCTCAGCAGTTCCACTTGCTGTTAAATATCAGTTCTGGTGACATATGAATTTTAAGCTCCTTTTTGCGTCTAGGAGGTACCATTCATAAAAAAGTGAATCAAATTTTAACAAAGTTTCCCCTATTAATTCTTATGTTTACTATATTCATCAAAAGCTACAGAAAAAGCTGTTTCTTCTCTTTTGTCTGATTCTAAATTGGAAAAGAGGTTTTACCAGATTAGTCCTTACATTCATGTAAACACACAACTCAAGAGGCACATAGTAAATGAAAACAAATTATCACTTTATCAGTGGCAATGTGCATCCCTGATTCTCCAAGATTCCACAGTAAACCTGTAGATTAAAGAACAAGAAGAAAATTAGAATGGTAGAGAAAAGTGTTGAGAGTTCAGCTCACCATTCCCTCTCATATTCTGCTCCTCCACGATAGGTGGAACAGAAAGGAGGAAGAAAGAAATAATGTGTAAGCTCCTTCTGCTCTGCCTCTTGTCTTCCAGTATCCCTGAGAAACTATCCCAACAGAGGGATTTAACAGCATTGCAACATAGTGAATCATCCTACAAAACTCAGGAAAAAACCCCAGAATATATATATATGTGTATATATATATATATATATAAAGTGAATCACTTGGACATATGTAAATATAATTCTTTCTCTCTCTCCATATATATATAGGTACATGGACATGCAGGCACACAGAAACATGGACACACTTCCCAAGAATTAACAATTTGATTTGGCTGTTGATGTTTTCTGACCAGCAATAAAGCTGTAGAGTTGGCTCCCAAGTTCTTCAAATCCTCCCAAATCCCAAATCCTTCCCAAATCCTCCACCAGTCTAACCTATTCAACCTGTTCTTACGATTTGGAAGTTTTCAAAAATTATGATCATGTTAAACATCCAATGCATTGTATTGGCTTCTAATATTTTCTGGCATTTTCAGCTGAGAAAAAACCAAACAGTTGAGAATTATGTAATTCTGAATCAGTCCTGTACTTTAATTTGTCAGCCTAGTGAAGATTTTAGAGTCTTTCTCAAATAGTTTGGTTTTCTGATGATTTACTGAATTACAAGAGATACCTGTTTAAAACTACCAATTAACACCAATTAGAATAACAGTACCACACGTCCAAATTATTTAATTACTACAGATTTGTGAAAAATTCCTTGACAAATAGTACAAAGACAGTATTATTCATTACTTTTCACTGCAGAAATCAGAAACCATGATTTAGGATATGAATACATTATTTAGCCAGGTGGCTTTTTCTAATATTACTTTTTAACTTAAAATGAATCCTGATCTTACCATTCTTTCAATAATCTTGCTATAAGTATTAGTAACCTTTCTATCACTCACCAGTGCTTTTAAAAAGCAGATGGGTTCCTTGACAATGAACTCCCCTCTCAAAAAGCTGAGTAGTTACTTCCATCAGTAAGCAACAATCTCCACATACTTTTGTGCCTCTCTTGTGCACAGAATCTCTCACCAAGCCAGACTATACAGACTTTTCACCATCCCTTTTATTATGCCATCCAAATGTCACTTTGAGCTATTTTAATCTTGGGGCACATTAAATATTTGTGACTATTTTAGATAGTAAGTAGGGCAAGCTATTTTCTGCAGAAATAGTATTTACTGTGCATGTGGGTGGTTGTTTTTATTCCTTGATTTATTCCACGGACAAGACATGTTGGGTCTTTCAGCCTGTGAAATATGGCACAGGAATTTACATCTCCTCAGAACTGACAGTGGCTGTCAAGCACAGTGATCCCTAGCTGACAGTGACAGCTGGCAAAGGCCCTTCAAGAGTTAAAGATGAATAAAAGGTTCTAAAATATGAATCTGGAAACATTTTTACAGAGTGAAGCTTGTTTGAAGATGTGACATCCCATTTTGCAAAATTGCAATCTGCAATCAAAAACAATTTCCTAAAAGAAAAATGACTGCAGAAATTTAAGGTAGGAACAGAAGCAATCTGGTATCTAAAGCTAAGGGAAAGCTCTTTTCATACAAGCTGCAATTTGAAATTAGTCAGATTTGATAGATTGTTACCAGCAGAAACTGAAGAAGAAAAAAAAGAATACCCAAAACCTTACCAAAACAAGACCAGTTATTTCAGATATTTTTCTCAGTGTTTCTGCATACTCACCAGAATGACTGGCCAAGCATAATCTCCCTGAGGGACTCAGTTGTGCTTGACAAATCAGAGATGATACGGCTTTGCTTATATACTCTTGAAGCATGAACTCACTCTCCTATTTACATTGTTTGCTGGATTTCATTTTTGTATTAGCTTTTCAAATGTGGAATAATATTAATGTTTCTAGAACCCAAAAATACCCCTATAATCAACATTTCCATTATCCCTAAAAATTATAGCAGAGACTTACATAAAGGGAATCAGAACAAAGAGACTTTTAAAGAAAAATATGACTAACTGTACCAGTGTAAAGAATATCAGAAAAATTACTTTTCTTCAACTTACTGTTTTGGCCTACTACTCTACAAGTACAATGAAAACAAATTAACATCACAGTTGCACTTCAAGGAAATGTCTACAAAGATTTACATGTATAATGCAAAACATCTGGCAATGAATCCTGAAACAGCCTACGTACACTTCCGATTCTACTGACATATTACCAAAAGGGAAAAAGAAATACTTACTTTTAATGAAAGAAGCAGCTAACACAGGCTTCTTATGCTGAAAATATCCTAAATCTACCTTTTTGCAAAGAACCTAAACACTGCTTAAAATCAATATATTTTATAAGGCACTACTGCAGTTGAATTTTTGTTGGCATGGGGGTCAGAGAATTGTTAATCAGAAAGAGTAAACTTCTTCCTGTGATATGCTGTGTTATAAGTGCCTAGGTAAGTTTGCAGCTCAAGAGTAAAAAAAAAAAAAAAAAAAACAATAAAATATGTGGACGTTGTCAGATTTCAGACCTTCTAAGTAGGGAGAAACTTTCAGTTTTTTCCACATCTGTTTCCTGAATCCTTTGTAATATCTTGCTCTAATTTTTGATGTCTGGAACTAGAGATGGAATTCCAATAATATTCTTGTCGCTGCAGGGATAATACAGATGAAGTATTTTCTCCCCACTTCTAAAGGATATTCCTCTAATAATTTGAGGATTACAGCTGCTGGTTTTAATATAACTCTGCAAAACATATTGAAAGCTCCTGACAGTTTCATTCTGAGTTTTGTTTCCATGAATGCAGGATATCCGAAACCAAATTATGCATCATAAAAAATACATCACGAATTTTTTTTTCTTGATGTAACAGATACCTATGCAAGGCTTTGGATTCCAATGCATTCACTCTCTAAATGAGTTTTCCTAGTGCATAATAGCAAAATAAATAATTCTGTGGTGCTTATGGCTGATGAAAAAAAGGAAAATGAAACAGATTCAAGGCCATAAAACCTGTCCCCAGGAAGGACTAATGCAAGTCATACATCCTGATTGGCCTCTCCATCTCCATAATGATTAAACCAAAGAATTCTGAGAGAACCAATTTGGCCTTGATAATCTCAAGTGGCAAGTCCAGTCTTTGTGATAAATGCAGTCATCAGTCATCAGTCATGCTTTACCAGTGTCAGTGACTGAAAATATATCCCAGACCAAGCCTTGATTCTCACCATATCTTTCTCATCCACTACTTACACCATCAGAAGATCAGAAATGTCCTTCAAGTTTCCCCTTTCCATCATGGTTATTTATGTACCATAACAGATTCAAATGACAAATTTCTAGAGTAGCAAATTTTCTCTAGAAAATGCCCTACAGGTCTGGTCTGAATTCTGGAGATTGATGAGTTTGCACAGGATTAAAGACAAAAAGCCTAAAAACCAAGCATGGATTCTTTCAACGAGTATAAGGGTCCAGATCCATTTAGAAAACCAATTCAACAGCAATCTATATCAAGCTGGATTTAGGAAACATTTGAGAAACACCAAAACTATATGGAAAATCCAATTGGTGAATTTCTGCATAAATTATTCTTGGCTTGCAGGCTTCCCAAGCCAGGAAAATCCTCAAGATGCTTTAAGCAGAGGCATCTTGGAGGCCCACTCCCAGTTTTTCATAGTGTCTAGAAGGAGATAACAATGGTACTGGCTTTCTACTTTTTTACTATAAAACCAGGAAGCCCAAAACCTTGGATTTTCAATTAGAATCACAGCTTTGGGATTTCAGACAGCCAACAGCAACAATAACGCTAATAGCTTCATTTTCTCTCCTCCATTCCAGAGGCCTTGAGAGAATATTTATTTAAGAAATAACATATATTTGGTTTCCATAACAACATATTCTGCATGGCAATAAGTATGAAAACAAATTAACCCTGCCAGTCCTAGTGTTCTCAAGCAGACAGTTCTTTCCTCAGGCAGCATTTTTAATTAGTATTTAAAGAATAAGCTGATTTTTCATATGTTAGGCATTAGAGGTTTGGGGTTTTTTTATCCTCAGAGTATGACTTTTCTGAATTTATCCCTTCTGGGTTTCTTTCCCCATAGAGATCAGACATGCAAGTTCAATACATCTCCCTTATCTACATCCTGCTGGGTATTTCAAAATATCTTATCATACATAACAATCAACTTCTTACATTTCTTCTATTACTTTTATACTACCTTAAGGGTCATGTATTTCATTCCAGTGTTACATTTAGGAAGATCTGGCACAACATCCAGGATGTCAAATGGTTCTGATGAGATTCTAAGTTCATTTTTAGAATATTAAATGTACCGCATTTTCTGCAAGTACCAGACAGAATTCCTGGTTCAGATATTTTATACTAAAATAGAGCTGTGTTAACAGAAGGTAGTGTGCAGTTGGTGTCAAAAGAATGACGTGTTCAGAAAAAAAGAAAAAAAAAGAAGAAAAAGTAATGACTTTTCCTAGTCTAGGCTTGTTTTAAAGAGAGACAAACTGTTTCTTTCTTCTGGGAAGTGCACAGCCATATCCTGTATATAACATCTAAGACTTGGGGTGTGCTGTTGGAAATGTTCTGTACACAGTCACAGCAAGGACACTGATTTAAATTCATACTTTCAAAAATGTGATCCAATTTTCCAGGTATTTCATAACCACAACAGGCTCCATCCAGCAGCCTCCTGCAATAGGGCCCTATCTCTTTTTACCTACTGATTTCCAAATCTTTCCCAGTAGGGGAAAGATGGATGGTAAAATACATCATTACTGTTATGTTATACTGACTTTTGTAGAGGAAAGTAAGCAAAGAAGCCATGAAACCTTCTCTATTTTCAATTTTCTAGTCAGGAAAGACTCACAGAAACTGACAGTAGAAAAGCAGCCCCTTAGTTAATTTCTTAGAAATACCACATGGTGATGATTTTACAGGTCGTTGTTGCGGATGTTTACCTTGTTTTGAATTAGTGCCTTGTTTAATGTCTGCCAAATGGAAGTTTATTTCTGCACATACAAACCTGTTCATGTGCTTCCCAATTAAGCTTTTATAGAATATGTTCAGCCAGAAGTGTACGGCCTCCCACAAGTGAAGCACTTCCAGATCCTGCCACCTATGGATTCTATTCTCATTCTATTTCTCATTCAAACCACGTGAGAAAGGTTTGCACATTTAAAGGAGGAATTAAAAAAAATTAAATTCATGGTCACTGAAATGGAAACCTTCAAAAAATCTATGTCAAAGAAAGCTGCTGGCATCCACTTATGAAAGGGCCAAATACATCAAGTGTACCTTTAAAAAAGCAGTTATACTCTCAAGGAGAAATGAGATTCAGATTCCAGTTTTCTCTTTTAATGACTGCCGCTTCATAAAGTAAGCATTTACCTTGGCAGTCAAGAATGACAATAAATTGCATAAGAATTGCAACTTCACTAGTGAATGATTTCTAAAGGCTGCACAGACTGAATAGGGTATAAACCAGAGAAGCTTCAAATCTGTTGATTATGCTATATTAAAGCAGTTAACAACCTAATTCACTGCTGAAAACACATCAACTCATGTTGTTTAGAATTCTGAACAGAAAATACTCCCTTTACAAGTGAATATTTCCATTAGCTTTCCAGGGGTCTTCCCTAACATTTAATTTTCCTACTGGTTTACTACCTATTGGTATCATATTTAATACTAATAATGGAGATTCCACTTTTCACAAGTGCCGTGGCATGCAGTTGCAGTAGCTGAGACAGGCATCAAATGTACATATATATGTTAAAAAAATTTTTTAAAAAATGTATGTGTGTATACATATGTGTGTGTGTGTTTTCCATAAAAACAGTGAAACACACTGTTTTTATGGAAGAATTGCTGAACTGCTGCTGCTGTAAACCAGAAGGGCAAAAATCTGAAGCAGTTCCCTGAAGTGACCAGTGGATGCCATTAACCACAAAGGGCAACATAGTAATTATAGCAAAAAGCAAAAAAAGACCAAGCAGAACGTTTTGTATTTTAGAAAGTGTAAAAGCATGTGTTCAGCCCCTGCTCTCCAGGGCACAGCTGCCACTTTTGGCTCCTATTTCTAGCAGGAGTAGTCCAGATCCACTCACACAGAAAAAAAATTACGGGAGTATGTTATACATAAAGGATTCATATTTTCGTAACTTTTACTTCAGCATACACACTTGCCTGTGAACAAACAAGAACTAACCAAAGACATTTCTTCAGGTGGCAGGTTTCTCAGGGAGACAGAGCATGCTACTGATGTTGTCCATTTTGCACAAACCAGGTTAAAAACGGTATCATTACACACCTCAGTCACCTCAAAGAGTGGAAATTAGCTGAAGGAGGGAGAACAACCTCAGGGTAAGACCTCCTTACTATGGTACAACTGTTGACATGAAGTATTAGTTTTCAAGATTTGTCTTTGTAAAATGTAATGCCATTCGTAAATAATTGAAATTATCTGTAGAAAAAAATCCCCGATTTGATATGTCCATGAGGATTATTTTCAGACAAAATCATTGTATGATTTCCTGGAAGGCTAAAAATAAGGCAGATTTCATAGAGCACAGCTTTCCTCTTTCCTTCTTCTTTTTAAAACAGCTGCTCACCATATAACCCTAGGAGCTACTAACGCTTTGAAGGCAAACAAAGACAAATCCATTCTTCAATGCTTTAGTAAATGAACCGCAATAAGCCCTTCATCTCATAATCCATTAGGCATAATTGGCTCTATGCATGTAGATGGATGAAACATTACCTGGTAGTTGTCCTACATAGTATTCAGACCAAGGATTCATTATAACATTCAAATCAGGAATATAAACCAAAACAGATGATTTTGCTGGGAAGCATGTGATGCAAATAGGTTTACCTTCATGATCCAGGTCTGGACAAAAATCATGAATGAATTTTTGTATTTTCTTATTCTTAATTACATAAAGGGCAACAACACTTTAATGGGAAGCAATACATTCTTTCCTACTACCTCCTTCTCCTTCAAAACAGTTTGTGCAACACCAAAAGAGCAGAGGAAAGACAGCAGATGGTGAAAGATGCATCCTCTGCACAGCAGCCCAAAGTATAAATTTAAACACTCCAGAGAAGGCCAGGCGCTTCAGCAGCTGCTGGTGACCACAGGAGCTTTGTTGAATTAATCCAAGGATTCCAGCACAAAAGGTTTCTGATATACCTGCAGCTCAACAAGGTTGACAAACATTTAATGTATTTTACTTCTGGGTTAAGAATTCTGCATCCTTTATACTCTGTTAATAATACTGCTTAACTGAAGTCAAATAAAAATTCATTGCAGTACCTATAAATATAGGTACTTTTCTTTGTGCAGGATGCAACAGAAAATTCTTGTTTTAGAATGCATACACACTTAAATATCTTAAACACATTTAAGAAAATGTGCTGTTCTTTCCAGACAGAACTTTTCCAGCTTTCTCTGCAATACTTTCCAGTCTCAGAGTTTCAAAGACTATGCTGTTCATATAGGAAAATTTAGAGCATTTCCATTCCACTAAAGCTCAGCATTAGCATATGCAGTCCTCAGCCTGAAAATGAGGTTGCCAGGGGATTACAGTGTGCTATTCCAAGAGAAAAATAAAATAGTAATTCTACATGTTGTAAGTTTCTAACTAGAATCAACTGTAACCATAAAGATCTAGTCTCAAAAACATCTTTTCTAAATGAGGAAGAACTGTGTAAGTGAGAACTTTTCTTATGTTTTAACAGCAGGTGTTACTAACTCCAGAACACAGGTATTAGTTTTAAAAGGCACAAAGCACAGTAATTTTATGAAATTCTGTTGACAAGCTCCCTTTGGGACATTTATTTTGATACTGGATGCATCAGTGTCATTCTCAGTCACCTGATTATAGCCATAGGTAGATCAAAAGAGACCTTGAATCAGCTCTCCTGCCCACTCACTCCTGCTTGCTAGCTTCACCTGCTGTATTTCTGCTCATTTTACTTTCTATTCTTGCAAATGGATGTGCACTGGACCTCTAGAACCACAAAGAATCCCAAAGGAGTAATTTCTGTGAGTAAATGCTTCTTCTGCAGTTCACTCAAGAGCACTGCATCCATTCATCACTTAAAAGCTGAAACTTTGAATACATAAGGACAATATAATCTCCTTCATCCCTCCACTGGATTAACACCATTCTGGAAAAAAAAAGGTTGGAACAAAAAACGTTGAAAACAACTGCCATCCGATGAAATGAAAGGATTATTATATTTATAGTCATGAGAATTTTTCTTTTTTTTTTTAAATTAGTCTCTTAACATGGGACATGACCATTTTCCTCTGAATATGTCTGGGCGTCAATACGTTGTTAAAGTATCTCAGAAAGAAGAATATACCAAAAGAAAGGGCAAAACCTCAGTCAATGCTAAATTAATGGAATTTTTTGCCAGATACTCCCTCAGTTTAATTACAGAATGAGTCATGTTTAACTATCCTTCTAGGTTACAAATTGAGAGTTCCTAAAATTTTATTCTGTGTATATAAATAACATATGTGAATATCTAACACTCTTACAAATATCTTTCTTTTCAATATAAAGCTGCTGATAATGCACATAGTCCCAAAATGAGAACAATGTTTATTTGGATTCCTGAGACAAAGGAGATATGTTATTACTATGTAATGTGTTTTGCTTTTCAGAATAGAAATACAAATCAGATTATTTCAGATAATACTCTTAAACCAAGGAAAACTTGTATTATTGTATTAAAACCTGGAATGAAATAATCTTAAAGAATCATTTGTAACTATTTGATACAAAGAAACTGTGGTTAGTGGATTTCAGTTTGCAGCCCTTCTTTCCAGGGGTCTATGGATTATTTAAAGAAGGGGTCCACAGAAAAACTAGTTATGAAAAACAGAGTAGTGTAAGGACAAAATACCTGGGTTACAGGCAGTAAGATCTGGCAGAGGAAGAAACATGTTAACACTATTGCCTTCCCTCAGATGAAACGACACTTTTCCACAAATGAGCTTCAGAAATGACTGAAAAAAAAAAAAAAATGCTGTTTCCTTCCTCTCTAAAGAAAACCAAGGGTTTACTTCATAACCTGGAGGTTATGAATTGTATGGAGACTGACAGTGGGAGACAGAGTCCTTCATTTCTTTAAGCTGTGTTCTAGAAAATGAAACCCAGGCCTTTTTGCAATGCTTGAAGGTGATGCTTTCCTGCTATGAAACAGGGTAGTCACTAAAATAAAGTGATTGTAAAGTTCCAACCCAACGGTCTAGGCAACAGCAGCCCTGAAGGGAACATGACCTTATGCAGAGAATGGG
Source organism: Corvus kubaryi (assembly GCF_017639235.1). NCBI lineage: Eukaryota > Metazoa > Chordata > Aves > Passeriformes > Corvidae > Corvus > Corvus kubaryi. The sequence goes on along the minus strand of NW_024581126.1, from coordinate 4,201,241 downwards.
GAAGAGAAATGCTGCTTATATTTGTGAATTGGGCTATAATTTGTCTACCTCCGATATTTTAACCTTTGATACTTGTAGATATTATAAGTAAATGAATTTACTCCCTCAATTTACACTAATGAAATGCACACACCTTCTATTGTTTAGATATAAGAGTGAAATGCATAATTTATGAGATTTAAAGTCATAGGCTAAGCTGAACTTAACAGAGTTACTTTCCTTTCACACACAAGTACAAACATTTTACTTGCAGTATGATAGGAAAGGTAGTGCTAGATGGGTTGGTTCTCATCCTGCAATAGTGTGCAAGTGAGTACCTACTGCGCATTCCCCTACTTCTTTCTCCCTAAACAGCCCCACATTTTCTGCACCCAGCACAACTCACTGAGTTACAGTAGCTGTGTTTTCTTGAATGGGTCCACAGGAAACATCGTAAGTGCTTCTGCATGTGTACCAGACCATATATGTTTCCTGGCAGAGTCAAGATTAATGAGTTACATTTTTAGAAGCAGTATTACTCATTTGGGCTTTTTGCTTTCATTTTTTAATGAGGTAACAGTCTATCTTTGTACCTTCATTTCCATCCTATGAATTAATCATAAAGTGTTATCCATACAAATGCTCTCAATGTTTTTCTAGTTTAGATACAATTTCAATACTCATTATTACATTCAGTTACCAAGAAATCACTTCTGCATCACAGCTGTATTCTACTTACAAAAGTGAGCGAGAAGGTGAAGACAACTGCAGAAGTCTAGGTATTTCACAGCAAGAAACAGCATGAATTGTGTTGATCTGTTCATAAGGCAAGAAAGAATGAGAGGTTGAGCATTTTAATAACCTGCTAATGTCACCAACTCATTTAATTTTGACAGGGAATGCATCTTGGTCTTGTGTTACTGGTATTATACTACACCTTTGCTGCAGTATTCTAGTAACTTACTGCAGTATTTGTGCAGTATTCTGGTAACATAATGTTCCTACAGGTGCTGAGTAGGAAGATTACGGTGGGGGATGCGATGGATCGCTTTCTGTGGAAGCACAAAGATCTGTGTGTCTGTCTTATGATTATCTCCAGAAGCAATTGTGCGCTTCAGTCTTGGTACTGCTATTTCTTCAAGGTAGTAGTGATACTGTGTGTCACCATTTCTGTGGCTATCTCAGTGTGTGACCCCAAATCCAGTGAACTCAGTAGCTCTTCCAAATGCAGGAAACACTTTTTCAGCAGTTTTTGTTAAAATAGCAACTGCAGTCACAGAAAGTCTTTTTATTCTGCAGTTAGTGAATCTCCTTCAGAAAACTGTAGGAAAATTAAAACCAGGCACTCCGGTTAAAAAAAAAGAAAGCACATGCCTTTTTCACAGCTGGATGCCTAATAAAAACTGAAAGGAAAGTCTGAAAACAAATTAAATGAGAAAGAATTTTTAAGTATTATAATTTTTTGCCTAAATGGTTATTCAAATCAGGTTCCTTTGCCTAATGATTACATTTTTATTTTTATACTTGTACTCTCACATGCATGTATGATGCATAGAAAACCTACCATGACAATTTATTGCCTCCAGTTTAAAATTATTTGTCAGAAAAGATGACTGTCAAACTCAATGCACTAGTTTGTTCCTGCTCTATTCTCTTGTACAACCGGGATAAAACGTGCTCAGTGCACCCTTTCAAGCACCAAGAAGTAAGCACACTATTTATCAAGTCACCTACAACTGACACATTTCAGAGTGTTTTAAGATGATAAAGGGACTACTGCTGTAAGAGGGGATGTTTTATGAAATGACAGATCCATTTGTGAATGTACAAACAGTTCCAGCAGCCAGAAAGGAGACACAGGGAGGGATAGTGTGAGCACAGGTGTGCTGCCACAGGGATAGAGGGAACTACAAACCTCAAGGTGTATGGTTTACAAAACCGTGACATAATGAAATGGCCTGAAGCACCCATCAAGTTATAACATCTTATGAGTATGTCATTAAACCATCATTTACTATCTTCTTCCTGCCAATTTCATCTGTGTTTAATGGTACATCAGGCAGGAAAAGGTAGCTTCCACACAACCCAAACATAACTCATTGTACCTACTTCTTTATGCAGCAGCTTAGAAAACAAGACAGAAAAATGTGGTTTAATAAGACAAAACTGATGCAGAATGACAAAAATCTTTATCCTCATTTTGCACTGAACCTGGACAAGACACCTGCATGTTTTTATGTTCTGGTTTGGCTGTCCCTCATACAGCCATGCTTAATTCCCATGTTTTACAGTGAACCTTGATGAGCATAAGGCACTTGGAAGTCCTTGGATTAAAGACTTCATATAAATGTTATTTAACAGCACTTGAATTGTTGGTAACTCAGTACTCACGAGTCATAAAATAGAGACTTGGTTGCTGCCAGCTCCAGTTAATCTTCTAGAGAACAAAAAGTTCATATAAGGAGAAAAAAACCCCCAGGAAAAACATTAAGAAAAATACTTATTTCTAAAACTGAGCATTTCATCTTTTATTACAAAACTTATGGATGGAAATATTGTCTGACTTTATTAATTGATAATTACTGAAGACAGATCATTTGTAAAACTTTCCTGTTGAGTAAATTTTATTATCATAAAAAATGCCATTATTCTTCCTACTGACTTCTCTCAGCAGTATCTCCAAAGAGATCAAAGAATGACCTGGTAGTGGAAGCAAAATGGCTATAGCCAATATTTGGACTCTTCATTTTAAAAAAGATGGATGAGAAAACTCAATGCAGTCTGTGTGAATGGACCAAAAAGCATGCTCCATCTAAAATAATTGATCAAAAAATTACAGTCAGAAACTAAAACCTAAAGATGAGATTAAGTAATAATTTGTGTATCAGTACCATGGTAATGTGGCATCAGACTTAGGCATTAGAAATATTCCTTATCTTTGTACTGACTACGTTTGTCAATACTGTCATAGACAGAGGATTTCACATTCTGATTTTTCTTTTAGCATAGAATCAACACATGTACACAGAACTTTATTACAGATGTGGGCAGAGAGGAATGGAAGTATTCCAATCTTAGAGTAGTTTCTCTTATCACACTATCTTTTTCCTGTTGAAGGTAGCAAAGATAAGACATCATGAGGCTCAAAGAGATTGGGGAGAGGGAAGAGAGAGAGAGACTTCTGCTTTATGTTCATAAATTCTTTGTTCTTAAAGAACTGCAAGTAGCATAAATTAATATGATTTAGTATTCATTAGCACAGGGTAATGGGATATGTTGTACACAAATTATGATAAAAAAGCTAAATGAGCATTGAGAGGTTAGGCACCAATGTGTCAGAAAGATTTATGCCTAGTATCTTACATTCTAAAGTTTTAAAGATAAAACCCAATATTCCCTGGGCTGTTATTGCAGAATAGAGTGGTAAAGCATTCTAAGTCAGCATCATATTTGTCCATTTGGTTTTCACTCTTCCTCAGTAGCTCTGTCCCTGTAGTGATGTCTAAATGGTAGTCACCACAGCACCAGATCCTGCAAGTCACATTCCAAGCCCACGGTAAGACGAGTTATGTATTGAAACTCCTTCTTTCCCTGACTTCTATAATCCATGAAAGAAAGAAATCCAGGCAACAGATGAGAAAGAGTACAGTGACTGGGGAAGTAAGGCTGTAGGCAAACCACACAGCTTGGGTGGTATCTGAAGTTTGCAAAAGGCACAAACAACACTATTGGAAGCACCACTTAAGTATTAACCACACACTTTATTTGGGTCCCCTTTCTTAGAACAACTGTGAACTTCTTGTTAAGTAAACATCCCACTAAGGTAAATGGGAGTTAGAGCAGGAGGATTGTGCTCCAATCATTTCTGGGGTGCTGGAATCAGCAGGCTTCTACATGCTCTGCCCCTGTACCTGACACAGCAAGGCCACACAGTGAGGAGTATTTGCTGAATGCTGTAAGTACAGAGAGACTCAGAAAAGGGGACATCCTCTCTCCCTGTATACATCAGGCTGAAGGGAGGTGGTGTTGTTCCTGAACATGCTCTGCAGCTACCACTACATAAGGTAATGCAGTGGTTCAGGGTATTCATTTCCGTGAACTGAAAGTGAACTGTTCACCCTGACTTCTGACTCCAGCTGATGAATTACCTTGTCTGCAGTGCCTGATCTATAAATAAACACAACATCTGTTGGAATGCTAGGTCTGAAATTCTGGCTGAATAAATCACTCTCCAGAAATTCCCAAAGCTACTAACACTCCTTCCACTGCCTCTGTCCTTTCGCCTTTTCTGCCATGCATATCATGGCATATATCCATCTTCTTTCCCATTCAATGGGAGTAATTTTTGTGTTCTTCTTTCTCTTTTTCAATTTCTCAAAGGCATACCTTCAAGAATAAATAGGAATACCTTTGCAATTTAAGGACAAAATCGTTGGGTTTCCACAGGGGTTGAAGTTTGTCTCCTGCAAGTTCATATTCTCCTCAGTAAAATATGAGACATAATGAGATTAAATGTCTGTGATTATAGAGGAAAGAGTTGAAACCAGAAAGTGCTTGATCCCAGATGCAAACATCATGCAATGCAGCATCATGTTTTGACAGAAATGCTTCTGTTTTAAGATTATCATTCATATGACAGGTCTACTACAAACAGCAAAAGAAGTTTTATGGAGTAATATTGTTTGATATTGAAAAGAAAAAAAAAATTGGCCACCTCCAAAGTTGGCATCAGGATCACATATGGTTTTGATATTAACCTGAAAACTTGATAGGGACACCAACCATGTAGATGCAAATATCAGATGGTCATTCTTATAATCTATGATAAATCAGAGCAGAGGCTTTGATAAAAAATCACTTCAGTTAAAGAATCAGGGCTAAAAGAAGTTTTGCAGCCGCTTAAGTCTTCTGACCTTGATGCTACATTCAACAAGTGCAGTCTTAAAGTGCAGCCCAGCTCCCCAGATAGCATACATTTATTACTTCTCTTTCTTTCTGAAAGAAGAGAAAATATGACATTTTAAATATTTTGCATAGCAAATGATGCAATTTAGCATCCCATTGTACACATTTTACCTTTTGATTTTGAAAGCTCATCTTTTAATGTTTTTCCCCAATAATTTTTTTCTTACTTTCAATAATACATTCAGAATGTAGATTAAAATACTGAAAAATGTTTAAAAATGATAACATTATCCGGGTTCCAAAGTATAATGCAAGAACTCATTTCCCCATTAGGAATTTTAAATTGCATGTGCATTTTTCACTTTGCTGAAGAACTTCATAAGCAACTTTGAAATACATTCCATAGACCCATTACAACAATTAAACCTTTGAAATACATTCTATAGACCCATTCCAACTATTAAACTTTAAAAGTGCTAATGAGGGAAGAATTATTTATAACTTAGCCTTTGGCAGTAGGAATCCTAAACAATTTTTGAATCAAGCTTTATAACTTTAGAAGGGAAAAAAAGAAAAAAAGAAAGAAACCTCTGAAGTCAAAGGGATAAAAAAAGGAAAGTGGAGATACTTTTTTCTATGAAAGTACTGACATTTATGTTCCTATTGGTAGCCTTTGTCATTTTAACAGCAGCTCTTGCACTTTACACTGAAGGCCTTTGATGCACTTTGCCAACCGTAATGAATACATCTTAATGTTCCTCTAAAGCAGCAAGGTAGTGTCCTCAAACTTAGGATGAGAAAATGACACAAATACACAGAAAGGATTTCTGACCCATTTGTCGAATGCATTGAGCCACTGAATCAGACTGTGTGCAATTTTTAAATCACCTAAAAGCAAGTTGTGAGGCCAGCTCAGTGACCACAATTAGAACACAGGAGAAAGTCCTCCCCAGGAAGCTGGGATGCTGTCTATTCTAGTAAGCACTGCCATAATGAAAGGAGCTACTGCCCCATTTAGGAACATAGTTCCACATCTTTACCTTCTTGAAAGCATCTTTTATACAAATATATATTTTATATATTTATATATAAAATATTATCATTCTACCTATTGTAAGTCAATAGCTTCCATGGAAAACTGACTCAGGAGGAAAAAAAGTAATGTTATTCCTGTGATGCTTATATGGCAGAATACAGGACTATGAGGTAGGAAATAGAATGCAAAAGAGACAAAGGTATTTTTGCATTTATTTACCTTTATTTAATGGATTATAGGTTTTCAGAGGCATTGTGCGGTGTGAAAAAGAGGTGCACAGTAAAGCATATCCAACTAAACTCTCCTTCCTTTCCACCACTTGAATGACACAAATGAAGCACATGCTCTGTCCCCAATGCTTTAGGAACTTGGGGACATGCTGTCAATTAACCTGTTCCAGGCACTGAAAATTCTTTGTGCATTAAGTGATTTTTTTTTACTGCTAATAATTTAATTGAGAGATGAATAGGAATGAAATGTAATAAAATTCAGTTTCTGACTGAATTTTCAGTCAATGTTAAGTCAGGTTTTCCCTTGTGTTGCAAAAGTCAGTGTGTTTATCGCTGTGAAGATTACAACAGGGTAGGTGGTAATCCCTGCTGGACAGCCTGGTTCTAAAATAGCAAAGCATCTTTTTATTTCATGCTACTTATGCTGGACTGATTTAGCCTATTCAGGGCTTATGCACAAAGTTTAATCCTCAAAATTCTCAAAACAAACAGTCCATAATACTCACATGAAATGCTGTTTTTTTCAAGTGCGACTGAAGAGATTATTCCAACCCTCACCCACTTCCCACAATGCACTGCAGAAGTCAGACAATATGTTCTGATACTAAAAAGATTAGACTGAAAACATCACGGTGTAATTTCAACAGGATCATCCTGAACATTCCTTCAAGAAAAGATATAAGAAATGGAATACAAAAGGTGACAAATCCATGTAAGACTGAAAATCTTCTGCCAGCTCTCTGGACCATCAATATTCCCATGCAGGAGGACCCAACAGAGGAGCAGCCAGTAGTAGTGGAGAGGAAGCACTATTGAAGGACCACCTTGTCCGGACAAAATTCCTATAGGAATTGCAGAGAAGATAGGGGCTGTTTCATGCCAGTGGAAGCTGTTTACTCCACACATTCAAAAGCAGGAGCTAAAGTTATGTCTTATAGGGAGCCATTCATTCCACAATTCCATCGATGGAGAGCATTTGACTAATGTAAGCATATGAAATTGGCTTCAGCTGGCAGCCACAGTAACCACTTGGCAAACAACAAGGATTTAGAGGCATAACTGCCATTTTCTTCCTAGAAGTCTGTCTATATTCCATCAAACCTTGGCTGCATGACATCCAGATATAATTAACCAGCTGGTGAGTACCCATAACTGTTCAGTGTCATGCCTGTTCTGGGCTTCAAAACCTATCTGGGATTCTGGGAAAAATATTTAGGGTCACATTCATATAACCAACACTGCACAGAGTTGTATCAGCATTCACTTGGGCATAAAATCCTACAGGTCTAGTCACACCTTTGACTTTTACAACATAGCTATACCTAAAAGTAATGTCACTAGAAGGTGAACAATATTTTCAAGGTTTCAGCTGTAAAGTCAAGCTCAGGGTTGGTGATGTGTGGTATCAAAACATCTGAAGAGCTCTTCAGGGAACAATAATTTTATGCACAAAAATCATAATTAAGAAAAATAACTTATTAATCACACTAAAATATGCAGTCCCAACTGACTTTTTTTTTCTGTTTATGACCTTCCATCACATCTTAGCCAATTTATTTGCATTGGACAAACTTATTCTTTGTTGGAGAACAGCAGTAATGGTGGTGCACATTAGGGTCAAAAATCTAAATAGTCCTGCAAAAAGAAAGAGTAAGAAATTACTAAGGTATCTATTGAAATATTTACCTCCATTCATATGATTTATTTCTGATCTGAATGTTACTGTACAGTGTCCCAGGTCAATTCTTGGGCCACAAGTCCCACCATTAGTGCAAATATGGTCTACTAGTACAAATTCACTGGAAAATTTGGAAGCCGGATGGATTTGCCGCCCTCACAGACAAAATTATATTACTAATAAAGTTCATTAACTTTATTAAAGCTTAATCATAATGTCTCAGCACTCATATACAGAATAGAGTGCATTTATATTCTTCTCAGTTTTCTCTCCAAATTAATTTGCCCTCTTTACATTCATATGTCGTCCACATTCTGTAATTTATATTACTGGAAAAAGTAGTGACCAAATTCACCATCAGCATTTATTTCCTTCGTAAGTTTCCATTTGTTCCCTTGTCTACCTATTCGAGTTCAAGCTTACGGGAATGTATTTTTGAAGAATATGTGTTGAACTTACTGAAAAGTGAAAATCCTTCAAACTACAAGTAATTAAGAGACTTCATTTTTCCTTAAAGTTTAGGCCAGTTACAAGCCACACCTACCCAATTCCTAACCACATTATTACAGACTACATCGACACCTCATTTTGCATTGCTTAAGCTTGGCTCCTCCTCTCAGACATACGTGGGGCTGTGTCCACATGGGCTGCAGGGACAGAGTTGGAGTATAAACCATCCTCTCTCCCTGTCAGCCCTCTCCTGCTCAGAGTCTGTGTCATTGCCCGGAGACAGAGTTGGACCGCTTCAATCTAAATTCAGTGTCTGCCAACTAGTGAGCAATCAGAAACTGGGCATGAGCCTTAGTTAAAACACTGCGCCAACTAGGCAATATTAAGCTCTATAAGTACAATTTTCTTCAAGAGGCAGACACGTCTTCTGAAGAAATCTCCTTCTAAATATTCACTAAAACGTTGAACCTTTAAATTCAACAAAAGTGAAATCTTTGCACTTCTTTAGTGCAATTCTGAGATTTCTTTATAACCACTTCTTATCCCTCTAGGAGCAACAATTTTCTCTTTCACAGAAAAGTAAGGTCACTTTGAACTTGCAAAACAAGCTGTAATCTCAGCCAGTGATCATAACAGTTCTACATTTAGTTACTGTCATGGGTTAGCAAAGCATAGTGTCCAAAGTGATGTTCTTGCAAAGGGGTGCTTACAGCTTCCTCTGTGACCTAACAGAACCTATCAGATGGCCAGTCTGAATATGGACAATTCTTTAAGCCACTTAAAATTGTGACCGCTTCTGCGGTCCACATTTAAGAACAGACAAACTCCGGGCAGAGCTCTCTCTCATTTCTGGCGCTGGGACAGGTGGCTGCGGGCCCTGTGTGGGGGCCGGCGGGCCTGGCCCAGGCCGGGCTGAGCCACAGCCATCCTGGGGCCAATGGGCCCTGTTCCACCCACGGAACCCCCCACAGCCCTGCTATGTGCAGCCAGAGTGGCCCAGCTCCCCCTCTCCAGTGTGACCAAGATTCAGCTGAAGCTGCACCGCTGTCTGGCAAAAGATCATGTGACCAACAATGATAAGCAAAATTCCAGCTGCAAGGCCTAGGTGAGATTAACCCTTTTAGTGCTGTGAAGAGCTGAAAACCTGAGAGAGAAGAAAGAGGAGATGCTTAAAGCTGAAATTCTGTTGTGAAGCTATGATATATCAGAGTATCCCGTTGTAATTTCATGAAGATATGGGGGGTGGAGTGTTCAGCTCGTAAGCAAAAGCACCTGCGCTGAGATAGGCAGATGCTGACGCAGCTGTAATTTCATGAGAAGCTTGAACAGGGAGTGATGGAAGCAATGAGGATTCTTACTCCACATGGAAAGGGGAGTTCTCTGTTCCTAGAGATGCTCCCAGAGATAGTCCTAGAGATGAAGATGAGGAAGATACTTTGCTCCCAGGGAAGGAGGAGGGCCTCTGTTCTTAGAGATGAAATGCTCCCAGAGATGAGTGAAGAGAATTTTTGTTTCTGAATGGCTCAACCTTAAAATTGTACCCCAGTAATTCAAGAGTGGACCCTCGAAAGCAGTTGTGGGAAAAGCTGCAAGTCGGGGGAAGGGACTCACATGCGAGCAGAGAACCAACCCGGGCGGCTGTCTCATTGTGATAATGTTTTCATAGCATGGACAAGAGAGACTCGTCTTCCTAAATGGACTGAACAAGGTTATTATGGAAGTGGTAAACAGACTGAACATCTCAAGGGTTGTCTTTTTACATTGTCACTTGGAGAAGGGAGAAAGGTTGGGGGGGAGGAGGAGAGTTCTCAAGGTGTGGTATGATTTTATTTTTTCTTTTTTCCCTCTTTTAGGTCTGTTAATAAACTTCTTCATATTCTTTCAAGTTTGGTGCCTGCTTTGCTTTTCTCCTAATTCTTATCTTACAGAAGGTAAATAGTAATGAGTATTTTAGACAAACCACTACAGTTACATCTATGCCAGGCCATTTTTATCCAATTCTCAGTCTCTAAACTAAATATAGGTAATGTTCATGATAATCCATCAGGTGTTTGGGTTCTGCTTTCACTGTTACTGCTCTTGGTTTTTTCTTCCATCAATCTATAATGAGTGATCAATGGTGATTTCTCAGGATTTCCAGGGCACACAGCATTCCTCTGCTAGAGGACTCTCAGAGTTAAAGCTTGGCCTCAGCACTTCCTCCCTGAATAAACCTTACATTTCCAATGCTATGTGTCTGCACTCGCAATTACGGTAATAACAACTACCACCTGCACGATCAGCAGCTCCTCCTGAGCCTCTGACTACTTTGTGGTATCAAATACACTTTTTGTAACGTGGCTGATAATGCACAATTTAACAGTCTTGCATTACAAAATACCTCGCATCATCTGCACTGCCTGGAAACTCAGGTTTCCAATTCCTTTCCTTACAGGATTACAAATGCAGAACAAAGGAGAACTAGAGGTAAGTTCACACTCGAGGACGGCCTACCTTCTGCCAGTACAGAGCAATATATTAACTTACCGGTAACATCACCTTGTTGACTCATTATTTGTTTCCATATCAAAGGATTCTTTATGCTATATAGCACCTGCATGCATGGCAGAAGGGAAGACAAACCTTGTCATCCAGTTACCACTGGGATCCATATAGCTCCTTGTGGTTTAAGTGGACATCCACAAATATTAAAATTTAGGAATTCAATTACTGTTGTTAATGCAAATGCCAGTAGCAAGCTGTGATAACACCAGTAAAAGTGAAAGATGTGCTTTGCCCATTTGACCAGAGTGATTAAAACACAGAGTATTAATGTCAGAATTTTTTTCTCTAGTACAAGAGATCAGCATTTACTTGACCTAGCCCAAATAATGGTTTGCAGTTAATGCTCTGAATAAGAAACTTGTCAGAGTGTCCCAAATTACCCACAAAACCATTTGGATCAGTATTTCAGATACCTAAGAACAGCAACAAAAATTAAGGGATATCAGGCCATTATAGAATAAAATATCAATGATAGATGAAAAAATTCCATTTAGTTCTGTGGGATCCATCCACCAGGCACACTGAAAAAACCAGAATTTTCTTAGTAAAAGCTTCAGTGGATTTATGAATGAAGTTTCTCATGACTGACATATCGGAGTTCTTCCAAATCATTACAGCACACGAGCAAAGTGCAGCCAACATTGTCCATAGTACTTAGCTGTCCAAAAACCTTTTAGGAAAATCCTTCATCAGAAGTGGTAAGGTAATGTAAGTAGTAATATAGGTTAAGCAAACAAAGTTAAGAGGAGGAAAGCAGTATATAAAAGAGGAGATTCCAAGGATTAATTTGGAAGTTCATCTGCAATACCCAGAAAACTAATTTTGCTGTCTTTCTGAAACGGGAAGCAGAGAGGAACGAATGGTGATATTTTTTCAAAGTCTGCACATAATTTTAACATTGCACATTTATGTCACTTCACTCATGTCACCAGAAAATACCTTAGGGTCTGAACTGTATCTCTCTCTTATTCAGTCAAGCACAAGAAGGCGCTTCACTCACATTTTGCTTTTCAGATTGTAGATGTCACATAGTTTCCAAATACTCTAATCCATGAACTCTTTCAATACTCAGAGAATGTTGACAGCCCCAGAGCCAGTGGGGTCAATCTGGACTCCAGATGGGTGATTCAGAGTCAAAATGCCTCTTTAACTTCTCTTCTTAACAAACACACATAAACCCTTGCCTCAGTGCTGGGTCCTAAGAGAGTTATCAGTAAAAGAAAAAATGCAACCAAAGGAGAATCTAAACAAGAAAGTTTGCCTGGTAAGGAAGGGAAGTGATTGTACATAAAAGGCTGGGATATGTATAAAGTATTTTTATTTTAAAACAAAACCAAATATATTTTAATTTAACTAATACTTGTTCTAAAATTGCATTTGTAACTAATTATATCACTGTGGAAAAATGCATAGCCTGCACAATCTCTGTAACTGCTTTGTCTCCTGAAAACAGTAAAAACAGGACAAAATTCTCCCCTAAAACCAACACATAGTGACCATCAGTTCATAGCATTATTGTAAGAGCCTGTCCAATGTATAAAATTTCTCAGAAAAATTAATTTCCCTTAAATTTCTTATTTTAAACTAGGAATTAAGAACAGTTCAGTTCACAGACACTTTATGAGACATAAGTATTCTGGTTAGCCACAGTAATAGTGGTAGAAAGAAAATATCTCACAGGAAAGTGGCACAGATTTGGTATCTTATTTTTCTTCTCCCACTTCAATGTTGAGGAAGTAGCAATGTACTAAGGTGTTAGATTTTAGATTCTACTATCAAACCATTTTCTTATGCAGGGGCTAAATGCATTGATATATAAAAATAAATTGAACTTGTTTAAATATGAGCTCAGGGAAATGTTTCTATAGCAGTGAAACTTGCAGCAACGACTAGGGAAAACCTGCTGGTGTTGTCACCACTCCCATTCCTGAGATTGTAACAGAGGTGTCAACTTCATCTTAGCCATCTCTAAAATTAATTATCCAGAACAAATCTAATTGTTTCTTTTTGCATAACACCTCTGAGCTCAGCCTTTCCTCTTAGTTAATACCGCTGAAGCTGAAACCCAGATCACGATTTTTTCATCTTCGTATATGCAACACCTTAGTCTCTCATCATGACATGTCCTGACCATTTTCAATGCAGTTACTTTCATACAACAAAATGAATCTTCTTGGTTCCACCATGCCACCAAAAGATTGCTCTCTTTTTCAGTCTATCACAAACTCCTGATCCAAAGATTTTTATATTGAATGTACTTTCTAGTTTATAGTACAGTATAGCCTGTGGTCTGAGCATGGGCTCTTGAGTCATTTCCATCTCTGCTTAAGCAAGCAGTCATGATCTATTAGTTCAGCTTTCTTTCAAATTGTCTCTCACCTTCCACCATCTTCTAAATGTGGGATGAATTCACTACAATTCCTTTTCAAATTAATCATTCGATGGCACCTTTCTACTGGTGCCCATCAAGCCTGAGAATTACCATCTTTAGGATGGGCCTCTGGGAGCCAGGCTTTGTACTTCCAGGTGAAATGAGGTGCCATGTCCAGGGCTGAAAGTCAGCAGGCAGATGCAGGAGACTTGCTCAGTATGCATTAAATGGGATCTTCATGCGTGCATATGGGTATCCTTCACCTGAGCACTGGGTACAGCTCTGCAAGGGCAGTGCCTGCAGCGTCCCTGTCCTCTGTGTGCCTCCCCTCCACACCACCCACCTGACCCCACTGTGAGCACACAGACACTGCTCAGCCCCTCGGCTTTAGAGCTGTTCTCATCACCTGTCGCTTACTGCAGCTGCTTGCTGCACAAAAGAGGATTACTGCTCCCCTGATCTCTCCCACTTCCGTGCTTCATCCACCTGTCACCATATATTTCCATCCTGTGCTCTCTGGGGTAGGAAATGCATTGTGACTTTCAAACTTCAAACCACTCATTTCCCATGAAAGGTTACAAAGTACCAAAAGGAAGAATCTTGAGGTTTTCTTGCACTATGCAGTATAATTAACAATCTAGAATGTTTTTCTAAACTATAATACATAATCATATAATCTTTTTCTTATTGTCTTATTATAATAGACAATCACATAACATTTCTCAAATTTCCTTAAATACACAAATTTTGGTGTGGAGGTTAGACATACTGCTTTACAAATTGATATTTAGTCATTTCAATGAAAGAGAGCAAAAAAATATATCCATGTATCCTAGCATTCCCTGCACTTTACAGTCATTTTAAAACATCAGGAAAAAGTTCTGGGCTTCATGCCAGCTGAAACTCTTGGCATGAAATCTCATAAAGTGATGTGCACACCTTCAGCTTTTGAAGCATTTATTCAGTGCTGACAGCGGAACTGCAAAGAAACCAAACCCCAAACAACAAATTACTCAATTTCCCCCCGGCTTCACATAATCATACTGGCAATTTTGGAAGTTTGCTTTATGATCACCTTTCAGGTGAAAATTATTCATGAGTTGGACCACTTGACAGGTAGAACTTCATTTATCTGTCAAATATTTCACTAGACAAGGAAAAGAACCATTCTGAGCACAGCGTAAGTAGCTTCAGTTAGGTGAAGAAAAAGCCCTGCTGTTCTAGTATGGAGCAAATATGTACTGTATTTCAGTACAAGTACATTGTATTGTAAAGCTGAGTTACATTTACACGAATACCATCTGCACACTTAGTGAGATTTTGCCATATATCTCCATTATTTTCTTCTTTCTGAAGTTGGCACATGTGTGATCCTGAGCTGGGAAGTAAAGGGCACTTGCAACCTTGCTCCTTTTGCTCTTGGAACAAAACCACAGAGAATCTCCAGGGCACAGAAGGCATTGAGAGGCGATTAACTGTCTGAAGGTTATCACTCATGCTACTGAATCCATCACTTCTTCTACTGTAACAAGACTGTACTATGGACAAAGTTTTCAGCTGTTTCTGGTGGTGACTGTATGGAATGAATGCCACAAGTGTTTGAGCAACATAGTAAGATGAACAAAAACAACCCTTTCTTAACAATCTTAATGGAAATAAACACCTAATTCAAAACCAGGTGAATAGGAACCTGCTTTATCACAAAACCTGCTGTGTTTTACTACAAAACTTTGCTATCTTAGGCAAAGTACTTGCAGACAAAGCATTCTGCTTTGAATTCCAACCATGTAGCCTTTGTAAGAGCAGACACAGTATTCCTTAGACATGGGGCTGAATTTCATTTCACAAACATTCATGGATATGTGGTGTAACTTGGGCTCAGTGACTTTGTCTAATGCTGCTCTGCAAGTCTCTCATTTATGGATAGTTACTATGAACACAAAACCAAACATTTTCTTTGCTTGAAAGTAAAGAATCCATTTTCCTACAACTGACCTGAAATGGAGATATTCATCAAATAGATCTCTCCAGATTATCCTCAATCTCCACAGTTGCGTGCCATTGCCAGTCAAACTCTGCAGAAATTTAACATGCAGCACCTCTCTCCCTGGCTTGGGTAGGAAAACAGCTTTACACCAAAATCCGTCTTAAATGTGAAAGACAGACCAGTATTTTAAATACTATGCTGTGAAATGTTGGTTTAGGGTTAAAAATTACTAATCAGGACTGAAACCACTCTGAAAGGAGGAGCAAACTCTATTTTTTCTGTCCCTCAGCCCCCCAAAAACCACAAAATAGTTAAACTAAGTTATTAGAATAATTATACAAAAGAAATAGAATGGCTGATGAATGGCATGTATCATCAGTCTTTTAAAATTATTTTCAGTTTTCTCATACCATTTGACTCTTTAAAAAAGTTATCCGGTTTTATTTACAGCCGCCATCAACTGTTTCTTTGCTGTCTTGTGTGATTTATTAATCTTACTTCAATAAAATAAAATGTCCATAATTCGACATTCCATCTTTCATAATTTTTTTACCTTATTTTTGTAAAATATTCCATCTACTTTTAGTTTAAAAAAATTTATCTCCAACATATTTGTTCATTTAATATTTTTCTTTTCCTATTAACATCACTTACCCTAATTTAATGTATTTTAATTAAATTCTATCCCCATCTGTAAAGTCACATATAACACAACAAAGTTCTGCCCTGAAGACATAAATTAAGTGAATAAAAAGGAGTCAAAGGAAAGCTTTTTTTCATAGTTGTCTGAAGATCTGGGCCCAGGCCTTGAGATAATTTCAGCGAGAGATGGGTGCCTTGCTAGCTGTTTATGGGAGACATGCTGACTAGCAGCACCTCACCTCTATGGTAGAACATCTCCAGTGACTTGAGTCTTGGCTAAAATGTGAGATGAAATCTCCTGTTTCTACCTCAGTTTTGACCCAGTGGCCTCATTCAGAATTTCCGACTCTGAGGTTTACATTTTGCTTTTAAAAGGGATGCTGATAATAAGTGCAAACTGCCTGAACCACCAAGACTTCCATAATACAAATAGTTACACTGGAGAGACCTGTGGGTATTACCAATTGGTTTCAGAGGGATTACTAGCACACACAAGGCTGTCTACAAGCTTAATGCGAGTGGTTTGTAGAATCGG
The DNA here is from genome assembly GCF_017639235.1 of Corvus kubaryi. NCBI lineage: Eukaryota > Metazoa > Chordata > Aves > Passeriformes > Corvidae > Corvus > Corvus kubaryi. The sequence goes on along the minus strand of NW_024581126.1, from coordinate 4,184,884 downwards.
TGACTAATTCACGCTAATTAAAATGTGTCCCAGATTTATAATATCTAGGTCAAATTAAATAAGTGCTATCTGAAGGCTATCCATTGACATGCATAAGCTTGCAGTGTCATGATATGTGATATGGGTGTCTCTGTCAACAGCAGAAGCCATAGAACATTTGAGGGAGCTGGTCTGAGCTTTAGACAGAACTTTTGGGTAGGCTTGGCATGATAGATACAGCCATGATTAAAGCCTGGAGCTGAAAACAAAGATCCTGCTGGGGAATCACTGCCTACCACAGAGATCAAAAACTGATCAAAAGCACCTCCTGGCAGCCCTTGCTCACTGCTCCTACTGAGCTCTAAATTCAGCAAAAGCTTTGCTGTTTCTCAGAAACAAAATCCTCCCACTATGATAAAATGCCAAGTCATCTAGGTACTGAGATATTTTAAGAATATCTCTGATTTTGACTAGCACTGCAACAAATAGGCCTGTCCTTGTTAATTATGAAATAAATTTATAAAGGTGACTTATCTTCATTGATAAGCCATACACACATATAAGTATGTATGCTCCTAGAAATACAGTTCCAAGGGAAAAATAGACATCATTTGCTCACCTAAATTTCATGATCACAAAGTTGACGAAGTTCTTGTTCACAAGCAGATATTTCAGAATAAAATGGATTATAAAGAAGAAGTTGAAGGAAAACACCTTGATAATACCATGATATAGGCAGTACAGCATTTTCCGTTAAAAAGTAGATATACTTTGCAATTAAACATCATTATTTCTTTGAAACTTTCTTCTCTAAAAGGTAGAAATAATAGAGAAAATTATAGTCATTAGAGTTGCATCACTTGGTCCAAGTCTATCCTATAAGAAAACACTCATGCTGAGCCATTCACTTGGATTCAAATGGCTGAGAACTCTTGGTGTGCACCATGAGAAATGTGCTTCCTACATCCTAATGAGAGGCTTTACTTTGTTAACTAAACTGATTCAATACAAACACTTTCTAAGCACTTCCTGGCAATGGTCTCAGAAAAGCATTTAATTTCATTAACTGGATGGTTGGACTTAAAAAAATATATTGTACAGCATCCAAGCAGCAACACGGTTGGGAATTCTGAACAATAGTTTTGAAAATTGGTTAACTGCTTGTGTGTTCTTATATTCCAGAGCTTGGACTGGCTTACTAAGCTGTTAGAGTTAGCATCAATTCTGCAGTATTTCTGTCCAATTTATAAGTATTTATCCTGTAGTCAAATTCTAATGATTATAAACGCTTTGGAAAAGGCACACGTCAGAATTTACAAATGTTGGGGTGGGTCAGCCTGCTCTCAGGCTGAAACCATCAAATGTCAGTCACCAGAAGAGATCACTGAGGTCTAGGTTACCTCCCCCTGGGTGGCTCCCAATCCTAAATTACCTCCCCCTGTTCCAGAAAGTTCTCCTTTTTTTTAGTTATTAATTGGTTCCCTGTTATGACTCCTACCTCCCTGTTTTCCCCAGTTGTTCTGAAAAATTGTATCCTCCCCTCTGCTTGATACCCCATTGGTTGCTTTCCCTTTCCCTGCCTTACTCCACTCCCCCATAAAGGGGGCTAGGCCGCGTCTCCTCGGCGCTTTTTGCTGGTCCCTGGTCCCTCCTGCAAATAAACCTGTTGGAACTCACACCAGAAGCGCCTCCCGCCTTCTTTGCCTCCGGGCTAACGCCAGCCTGATCATCGGCTGCCCGACGTGCTTCCTCTGAGGAGGAGCCAGCGCATGCACCCATCTCACGCTGATTCCACTGAGCCGTCCAGCGAGGACGCTGTGGAGGCCAACGCTGCGTCCCCTCTGCCCGAGGGCACGCTGGGGCTTGTGCTGACAAGCCCCCGGTTGCGTTATACAAACACAAAAGAAACTGTGCTTTCATTTTCTCATTCTTGACTTAATTCCTTCAACTTTGCATTTTTGTATACACTTTTGCAACTGCTATAGAGCTTATTGTAGTTTTAAATAAACATTGTGATTTAACCCCAGTCAGCAACTAAGTACCATGGAGTCACTTGCACACAGCCTCTCCTCCCTTCAGTGGGATGGGGAGGGGAATAAGAAGAAAAAGGAAAACTCATCAGTTGAGATGAGGACCATTTAACAAATGACATAAAGTAAAATATAATTAGATTATTATTGTTATAATTATTGTTGTTGTTGTTGTAGTGAAAATGTGAGAGAGAGAAAAGGATAAAATACAAGAGGAACAAGTGATGCACAATACCACTGCTCACCACTCACTGACCAGCGCCCAGCCTGTCCCCAGGCAGTGACTTTCCACCTGGCCAACTCCCCCCAGTTTCTATACAGGACATGACCTTCTGTGGACGGAACATCCCTTTGGCCAGTTCGGGTCACCTGTCCTAGCCATGCTCCCTCCCAGCCTCTTGTGCACCTGGTCACTGGCAGCGCATGGGACATGGAAAAGTCCTGGAATTAGGGTAAACCCTACTTAGCAACAACCAAAACATCAGCGTGGTATCAACATTATTCTCATACTGAATCCAAAACACAGCTCTGTACCAGCTACTGGGAAGAAAAGTAGCTCTATCCCAACCAAACCCAGGAAAATAAGGTGGTTATATTCTAGAAAGCTCAAAAGACCACATCTGCAACATATAAGAAAAAAAAAGACAAATGTGCTAATTTGCAGTCATCATCACTTGCAGTTACATGACTATCAGACCAAGTCCCCTTCCCTAGGTCATCTGGTATGAAACAATGACTCCTATGGAAGCTGGACAAAATCTATCATCTCTGTCTCATTGCTTTTTTCCCAATAAGAATCCTTAAATACTTAGATGTGCCCAGGATGCTTTCCATTTTGATATTAAAGCAATTAAAAGGGACCACTTCCTAGTGGAAAACAAAGTCTTATTTTCGTCTGTCCAAAGTGAACGCCATGGGTTTAAAGAACAAAATACAGTGCATTGAAAGAGTTGTTACTGTTAATATTTACGATCACTTCAGCCTTCTTTTTCCATTTATAAATGATTTGTTAGAGGATCACAATTTCTCCAGATATATACATTATTAAACATAACAAGGAGCTCTCAGGCCCAAGCCAGAATTGATTTCAAGTAGCTCCCTGAGTATTTTCCTACTGTTGGGATATCATTCATCATCAAAATTGCATGAAATTGTGCTGTTCCATGGGATGACAACAATTTAAATTAGAAGAAAATGAAAATTAATAGCAGAGTGATTTCTGATAGACATTAATGTTTGGATTAATAATTCCTAATAAAAAATGTATGAAACGTCATTATCTGCCAAGAAGCTAAAGTTAATTGCAAACTCTGTCACCAGTTCCCATTTTGTGTAGACAATTACTCCTTCTGGGCCTCATCCTTAGGGATTTTGGTTAAGATTTTCATACTGTATCACCAGTTATATTGGCCAATCTGTAAATATTAGCTTGGGAATCAGCACTCTTACTCCTTTCAATTTGGTATGACTGTAATGGCGCTGTTCTCTTCTTGTTATAATAATTTCTGCCAAATAACAACAAAGCCTAATATATATATACACACTCATTTTTACCCTTTGACTGCAAGCACTGTAGAAATGTCACGTTTCTCAGAATGAACTCAGACACCTGCTGTTCTCTTGAAAGTGACTTTCATCTCTGCTAGCAATATTTGTGAGTATATTTAGGGCTGAATATTATATGTCATGTCTAAAACATTCAACTACTTGGAAATTAAATTAATAATACTGTAAAAACCTTTGGCAAGTATGTGAACCATACATTTGTTATAGATGCCTTCCAGGTTTTGTTGGCCAATAATCAGGTGTCTGTCCACACTTGGTGGAATACAAAAGGATCTATACTTCCCAGCTCTTTCATAGCAGCTCACTGTTTTGAGCATATCACTGGCATAGGAGCCAAATCATGTGTACCCTTCCATTGTCTAATTAATTACACATCACTAATTGACTCATGATTTCTGAACACTCAGGTTGGACGGTGAAAAATGTCTACAAATCAAGACATGTATCCTCAATTGATTTTGACTTGTGATTTTGACTCACTTTCAGCCCATATTATAAAATCTCCCACACCTGATTTTAACCATCAAGATATGTCATTTTTTCCTTTTTATTTGAAGTCATACCCAATCTACTTCTTTACTAATAATTGTTTTTCAAAAGTGATAATCTTTACTCAAGTATAAGAAACTTTTTTTTTAATTATAAAAACCAGAATGTTTTGTGAAAAAGGGTATGTAAGTTTCAGTAACAATAGTCGTCTAAACCATCTGGTGCATCCTTCCTCAAGTAATTTAGGCATTAAAAAACACTGAAAAAATTCAAGTGCCTGAAAGTTGTGGGCCCTCCTGAAAATTTTCACAGCTCCCATTCAGTAAGTCCTTCTGTAACACAGAAAACACTTGTGGTGGTTTCTGAAATTTACCCTTAAAACGTTCAAAGTATAAACTACTTCAGCAAATTCTTTGCTATTTTTGTAAAAGTCACTTATTACAGTAGAACTCTTAAATATATAGAAGAAAATAATATGTACTAACTTGCATCTTGGAAAATGTGAAAATTGCATTCAATAAAATTCAACATTATTATATTTAAAAAAAATACGACTAAGGAAACCAAATTTTGTAATAGCTCTTTAAGCGGGTCACTGCATGGTCAGATCCTTGAAAGAGTTAGTTGTCCAGATTCCTGCTGAGGAACCATTTCTCACTTGCTCTTCACAGGAGATTTCTGATGCTGCCCACAACTATAAACTCGCCACAGGAACAATGAAGGAGACGGTATAAAGAGACAGGATATTTAAAATCACTTCAATACCAAGAAATGCATTTTAGCACTCACATAATTAAAAATATTAATTTTTTTTTTTAATTAACTACACTTTGAGGAAATACACTAAATGGGATGAAACATGGTAACTACGCGTAAAATTGTACAGCAGTGAAAGCTATTCCAAGAGTGTCTGGGTTAAAAGGATGCATTGCAATGTCTAAACCCCAGCCTAGGGAAAGCAAGCCTAGTTCTGATGGATGCAAACCTCTTTCTATGTACCTAAGCCATGATAACTACAAACAGAGTAGAGCTTTACCAGCAAAAAAGGGAACGCTCTTCTCTGCCAATGTGCCGACTCTGGTCTCACAGAACACTGCTCCTGACAGGAAGAATCACCTTGTGAGGCAGACCTACTGTCCAGTTTCTACTCCATCTAGCTGACATTTAGGGGTTAAAATAGTCCTTTGGAGTCACTGCCAGTAACTGATATGAACAACTTTTGTAACGCCAGCACACAGACTCAAGGAATACACAGGGATATTGACGTTCTGCCATAGCACTGCAACAGGAACATGTGAAACTGAAACTCAGTAGCGTTTGCAGCCCATTATATGATTGTAAACTGCAATAAAGGCATTTTAGATGGCTATATGAGATTATGAGCTGCAGTGCCATTGTCATTAATTGAGGGAGTACACAAGCAGTGGAGCCCAGTTCTGGGTGCAAGAGCCCTCCAAGCCCTCAAGCTTGGCCTCAGAACCAAGGCCGCGTGACAATGGGCAAAAGCCATGTGTTCCTGCTCCCTCAAATCCCTGCACCTAACACAGGTTGGTTACCCCTACCTATCAACCCACGGACTTCATCCTTCCAGCACTGAATTACAGTTTGGTGGAAGTACCTGTGTCCATCTAAAGAAGAAATCTGAGACGTGGATACTTCTTAATCACCAGATATGAAGTGTAAACAAAATAGGAAAATCATGGCTGGGATGGTCTAAGAAAGCAAGCAGGATAACTTTTATAGAAAGATACCCAAGAAATCTTTTACCCAAGAAAATCACCATTCATTCCAGAGCAATAGCTCTGCAAGTTCACTGCTATTCACTCCTATTCACATTATTCAATATCATGAATTTAATTTTCACTTCTTGTGGAATTTTCACATCTTTCAGAACTTCTGGAAACTGCATTACAATGAACAACTGGGAAATAATAACATAGGTTCATACACACTGCTAATGAAGCTGGAAATGGAAGGGTACAGCCAGCACAAGGTTCTAGACTGTGATTCCAAGGAGCATTGTTTCCCCCTTGTTATGCACTGATGAAAAAAGATGGAGTTATTCTTTCCATGGACTAAAATGAGTCTTCAATCAGACCCAGATGTCCTGGGTTGCAGTGTATTCTATTACCATCCCCATCAGCTGTTAAAATCAGGTGGGGCAGTGTTTCCTTGCCTCCTTCCCCCCAGACTATCTTGCTGTTAATTGCCCATCATTGTCCTGCCGCCTGACTCAGAGATAACTCCCTCCGGACTATCTTCTGTTAATGAGCCTA